>NC_141023.1:665000-965000 GCF_052040795.2 Danio rerio
TTAACAGTGGCCACCAGCAGGGGGAGCAAACACGTGTGATGTACTGCATTGTGTTCATGTTCTGGGTTCATATAGCCTATACGTCTCTCTGAATAGATTTTTATTTACAGTGCTTTAAGTCCAGCATGCAGGATACACTGTAAAAAAATGCAGGGTTCCACACAAATTTTTCATGTTGTCCCAACACAAATTGATTAAGTCAACTTATATATATAATATGATGATGAGGTTATTTTGGCTAAGCATGACTGTGAAGCAGAAAGGACTATATGGGGTGGTTCACTCAGGGTGCCATTTAAACTAGAAGCGCCACTGTGCACATCAGCGAGTCTTGTGTTTAATACACAAGTCTGGAGCAAATGATCGTGTTCAGCAAGCAAATGGAAAACATAATACAATATAAATGTTAAGCAAGATTGTCCATATGATAGGAAATTTATTTCAGCAGTAAATGTGGAAAATCCACAGAAGTACAAAACCAGTCTTACACTGCAAAAACATTTGTCGGAGAAGCCAAAACACATCATACTGAGTTTATAAAGATCATCTTATGAGCAGTAAATCATTCAAATCTTAAGTTAAGATCATCATTTTCCAAATTTACTATTGTAAAAATATTAAATGTTGGCTTGCTAATAGCTTAATTTAAAAACAACTTTAAACAAAAACGTTGACCCTTATGACTGGTTTTGTGTCACATTACTGAATCTCTGAATCGCCCTGATGATCTTCTGGATGTGCTCAGATTCAGATTCAGCTCACTGAAGCTTCATTTGGACTTCAGATTCAGGATTCCTGAGAGAAAAGATTCACTGAGTCAAATGAATCTTAATGAAAATGAATCTGATTCAGTTCAACTCTTTCTGTCAGGTTGATTCACTGACCTGTTTGCTGGACCACTGCGTGCTGCTCTTGAAATACAGCTGAAATACATAAATCAGTCCAATTATTAAATACTTCCATATTAATATTGTATATTAGTATGCTATTTTAGAGAGAGATTTAACCGTGTAGACTACTGATTTGATCATTATTCATGAAGACCAAACATGTCACAGTATTATAAAGCGGTAAAATCATCAATAATATCTTCAGCTATAATGTCAGCCTCATCAGAGCTTTCATATTTACATTTCTTCACTCATATTAAAGACTCGAGACTCACCTGGAGATCATCCTGGAGATTTTACGCCTCATGAGCAAGACGATGAAGGTGATGATGATGATGAAGAAAACTAAGATAGGGGCTAAAATCCACCACAAATCATCTGTAAAATACAAAAGCAGCTGACCTACACCATAATCTGATCAGCTGAAGCACTAATGCACACATTATTTGCTGGATTCTGTGTTTATTACTTATATTTGCTCAGATATTTCAGACTCACGTGATTCTGCAGTGGATCCGCTGATGGGCTCTGTGACATTAAACACTGAAAAACAGAAATAATCATTAATAATGATAATAATAATAATAATAATCATCATCATCATTATTATTTTTACTCATTCTGGCCACACAAATAAAAACACTGCAGATGTGCATCAATATGAACAAATCAACAAATCTATTGAAGAGAAAAATGTCTGTGTATGGTATTAAAAGTATCCAGGCCTCGACTCAAAAGGATCTTTTTTTATTCGCTCATTCAAATCATTTTTTTTTTTTAACTTGTAAAGTTTAATTATTGCATTTTGTGCTGGAGAACCAGCTGGAATAATTATGTGTGCTTTTTGATGCACCGCAAATATTTCCTACAACACAGTTAAATTGTTGTCCATACTCTATTAAGAACAAATATTAATTTATAAATATGTATTTAAACTAAGTTTATATTATGGGTTTTAAACAATGTTATGGATAGTGTTTCAGATACAAAATTTAAGAAAAGAATTTTCAGGAAATTTTATTTATTATGCAAAAAACCTTTAATTCCCAGTGGCTTTGTGCTCGTCTTCTCTTGTTGATATGATTATACACGTGACTACCGGGACATGTTAATACAGCTGTCAATCAATATTGGTGGGCGGGGCGACCACACTCCTATACGTCAAGTTGCGGTCAGTCTGAAAACCGCTCCAATTGGTCAACCGTTTCCATGTTGTTAAATTGAATAAAAAAAAGGACTGGGTGTGTTTATATCAGCCCAATATAACAGTCTATACACTATATCTACACATATGTCAGTCATAACTGCTTGAAAAGTAGATTTTTCACCTTAGGTGCCCTTTAAAGGTACAGTTACCCAAAATTAAAATTTCAGTGATCATTACTTCATCCTCCACTTGTTCTGAACGTTCAGTCGTTCTCCTGCTGAACATAAAGGAAGATATACTAAATAAAGCTGGAAACCTGTACGCCTGCACCACAGTATTTATTTTTCCTATTATTGAAGCCAGTGGTTACAGATTTCTTCAGTACATCTTCCTTCATGTTTAGCAGAAGAAGGTGTTGTCTACAGTATTTGTATCTTTAGTGTAATCAAAATAAATGTGAGTGAAATACAAAAAGAAATGTTCAAAAATTAATTATCTGTAACTTCAGCGGGTTCTCTCTCTCTCTCTCTCTCTCTCTCTCTCTCTCTCTCTCTATATATATATATATATATATATATATATATATGAAGAGAGAGAGAGAGAGAGAACCCTATGCATAAGCTCTAAACACATCAGAGAAACATTCTACCCCAAACTAGAGCCTTTACCCCACAATTCACTGAGTTAGACAATAAAACTGCAATATTTACTAGGTGATCCTTTAACTCAATTTAAAATAGAAATAGGTCATTACCCGAGTACGATAAAAGAAACAAAAAATACCAAAGCATAAAGAACTGTTGATTATCTTAAAGCCTTAAATTTGGTCTTTGATTGATTGTAATTTTTTTTCTTTTTGTTTTATTTCGTATTTGTTGTGATGTCAATATAATGTTGTTATAACCCTTGTATGTCGGTAGCCTATATGGATATATATATATATATATATATATATATATATATATATATATATATATATATATATATATATATATATATATATATATACACACACACACACACATACACACAAGTACACCTATAGACTAGTTTCTCTCACCTCTGAACAGCGTCTGGTGTTTGAGCTGTATTGAAGGACAGAGCAGAGCATCATTCACCATCATCAGCACTAGTGCTTGTTAAACAGCACAGAAACACAACACATGATGAGAGAGAATGAGAGAGAAAGAGAGAGAGAGAGAGAGAGAGAGAGAGAGAGAGAGAGAGAGAGAGAGAGAGAGAGAGAGAGATGCTGATTTACTCTACGGTAATGACAGTCAATCTCGTGGTGGATTTCCTCCACACAGAATGAAGTGCAGAGCTGTTCAGGCCTCACAGAAACAGCCGGAAACATCAGATTATGAGGTTCTGAAGGATCTGCTAGCAGACGCCCGTCCTGAACACAACACAACAAGATCATCTACTGTGAGAGAGAGAGCGAGAAAGAATATGTGTGTACACGTGTGTGAGCATGAGACTGACTGATGTGTGTATGTGTCTGAGACAAGGTTATTATAGTTAATGAAAACTAACGAAAAAATGAAAACTAAAATGTGAAATAATTGTTGTTAACTGAAATAAAAATAAAAACGAGTTTTTTTTTTTTTTTAAACTAGAACTAACTGAAAATAACTACAATTATAGTAAACACCTCCTTCGTTTTCGTCTTTGTAAATGTATTTAATACATAATCTTACTGTAAGACTTTTAAAAGTAAATATAGTCCGTGCTGCAGGTGTGAACTGATAATACTGCGCATGCGTGATTCAGTGAATTAAACACAAACAGCACAGCCCGCTGTGACTGAACTGGAACAACTGCAGCACGGGTAAACCGGGGCTTAAATGAGAGGATCTGGTGAAAAACCTAAGTTTATTTCATAACAGACAGCCATAATGGAATTTAAACAGTGTTGTAATGTACTTAAGTAAATAGACTTCTTAACTTTAATTAAGTATGTTTTTGTCTGCTTTGTACTTGTACTGAGTATTAAAAAAGTAAGCAACTTTTACTCTCTACTTGACTACATTTTTGATTGAATATATGTACTCTTTACTCCACTACATTTAATCGGACGCTCCCATTACTCGTTACATTGTGATTGTGCATGACAGTCAGCATCTTTATCTACCACAGCTAATTTGTTGGGCGGATGAGGCGATATTTAGTACCGCCGCTCCCTATCTATAGTAAGCAAGGCCTCAACTCCGGAGGTGTGCACCCTCTCGGCTGCTCAAAAAGTTTTGATATTTATTTACTAATATCAACATAAACTGCATGTAAATAAAACATCTATTAATAATATGCTGTTAAATACATTTAAAAAATCATTTTAAGACGGACGCATAAACAAACATGTGACGTAATTTTTTTGTGCGCGCACATAGCCGCGTATGCGTGGTGGCGTGACCCGGTCCGGTCTGGTCTGGTCCACTTATCTTAGCGGCTGCTAGCTGCACACAATTATATTGATGCAAGTTGCACAATTACACAAACTCAATTATTTGTATTAACTTGTGCAATACTTTAAAATTCCGTTTGCACACCAGCTACTGTACATAGCTACACATGCACTGCACAATTATTTCACTCTATGTATTATTTATTATTATATAGTTATTATGTTATATAATTATATATTATATCATTCTTTGCAAACTGCAGCAGTTATCATTGTTTATTGTTTTGTCTATTTCTATACATTTCTTATTGCTGCTGTTGTTATTGCTTGTATCGCTGCAAAGACAATAAAGTCTCTTTAGTCTTTTTTTGTGCATTACAGTATAAAAAATAACAAAACTGACTAATATTCTGTCATTTCTGAAAGATCAATGATATAAAATGAGTCAAATTGCTGTAAACCACAGGCCAGAAACCATTGTTATTGCATGAATTCATTAATGATTATTTTTTTCTGAATGTTAACAAAGTTTTTTTTGTTTAAAATACACTAATTAATTCCTAAAAACCACAAATGTCTTTGATTTATACTGAAAGAAAGGGTCAGCTTTTGTCACCATAGATTACAGTGCAAATTAAATCTACATTTTGCTTGTAATTTGTATGAAGAGTGCTGGACTAGCCTGTTGTTTTAATGGTATGTCATGAGTTTTTCTTTAAATGACTAATTTCTTTTATATTGTACATGGAGGTCAATGCTGAAATTTGTCACAAAAGAAGAAGGAGTTACATGATCAGCACTGCTCCAGAGACACCAGCAGCTGCACAGGTATGATGCAGCACTAAGGGCCGTCAATCTCTACAGGTACAGAGAGGGTTTTATTTCTTACCTTTTGTTAATGTTTGAAATTAGGAATGTTTCTACAGAAGACAAGTCAGTATTTTTTTTATGTAAGCTATTATTTTGTAATGTAAATATTTTACGTTTCAAAGTATAATTCGAGTGTTTATATGCATTGCATTTATATGAATATAAATAAATAAGTGCACGTTTAAATGTTTGTGTGATTTTGTTCCTCTGGGGGCACCACAGTAAAATTTCGCGTAGGGCACCCTTTTGGCCAGCAGCGGCCATGGCCAGCACTAATGACCATCCATGGTCTTATCTGAAAGCAATGTTTTCATTTGCCGATACGCAGAATGGTTCTTACAGGATGCAGTGTCTACTTTGTTTGCCCTGAAGTGCTTTTAAGAATTTATCGTCAAATTTGAGAAAACACATTGAAGTAAGAGTCTATTTAATGATAATTTAATGTGAATTTATTGAATTTAATACAGTTACTTAAAAGGCAAAAACCACTATAACATGACATGACTATGTTTTAGCTTAATTTTTTTTGGTGCAACGTGAATAAATATCACTGAAATTATACATTTTGCATCAGGTGCATTTAGCTGTGAGTTTGTGATGTATTTTTCATTGAATTTATATAGTTTACTAAGTTGAAAAATAACACTGCTCCTCTTTGTTTAATTTTAATACAGAGAATAGATCCTAATCAATTGAAAAACTACTCAAAATTAAAGTATTGCCCCCCTCTGAGACTGAGAGGTGAGAAAGTCAGCTCTTATTTATTTATTTTTTTACTACATTTTACGTTTTAATTTTTATTTTTTATTGTTTATATCTTTTTTGAATATTTGAGTTTGACTGAGACTTTTTGTTCCTTTTTTATCTATTTTGTTCTGCCATTAGAAACATTTAGGTGTTCAATTTAATTTCTATATTAGGAAATAAAATCTTTCTTGGTGTTCTTTGAGCCTATACATTTATTATGAGTAAAATCCTTAAGTTCTTTTAAAATCGGATACTTAAATACTTTTACTCAAGTCCTATTGGGATTGGTAACTTGTAACTTGTAATGGAGTCATTTTTACAGTAAGGTATCTGTACTTTTACTCAAGTATGGTTTTTTAGGTACTCTTTACACCTCTGAATTTAAATATGTGAATCATGATTCAGTGGGTTGCAAAACTTTACTGTAAGACATTTTTCAGATAATGGTGATGTTTTAACTGACTGAAATTACTATGGCTGACTACACTCTAAAAAATCTGGGGTTATTTTTTCTACCCAAATGTGAGGTTAAGGCATTTGGGTAATTTTTGGGGGTTATTTTCACAGTCTTGGGTAGTTTATGGGTATTACTATGTAACCCAAACGTGGGGTATTTTCTGGGTAAAAAAAATGCTAAGAGTTTAATCATTGCAAACCTAGCACCACACAGACACATCAACCCAGCTTCTTGGGTCAATTCAACTCACAGCAGGGGCTGACAAGGATGCCACATATTACAGTATGTATATATACTGTATATACACATGCTATCTCAAAATGTTTAACTTTCTTTTGTGGGATACTGAAAGTAGAAATGATAGTTAAATAATGCATCAAATAAAACTGTTAGCTAAAATGAAGTTCTGTTTTTATGTTTTAGGTGATCTCAGTGTGCTTTGATGGATTGCTTTCTACATATGTTCAACGAATGGCAGCTTCCAGAACGTCTAGTTTTTAAGGTAAGTTGTCCGGTTATGTCCTATTTGTCTTGTGCTTTTGTGCAAATAGTGTAAACTGATCATAACAAAACTGACATGTATAACATATAAATTAATATTATTTTAATGTATTGTTTTTAGCATGAAACTTTTCAAAACTAGTTTGTAGTGCAAGTAATTCAGTTTACTACCATTTGTTATTCCTCTAGTCTTTTACCCATAACAGCTCATGAATCATGAATTGTAAGTCTAACACATTCACAGAAACAGGCTTACTTTTTTGTTGCAAAATAAGATGGATAATTGACAATGTGTAGATAAAGATCATTGTGTAGAATTGTTCACAATACCCACAGTCTAATTCTGGTTTTCATGTGTACTGTGTGTTCATACATTATGGTATGCCCAAGGTTAAAATAACAGACCAGTTGTGGGTACATTGAAGAGAGGCTGAGGAACATGCAAAAGCATCTGAGGCACTTGAGAAGGCCACAAGGAGAGAAGAAAGATGCACCAAGCAGGACAGTCATGCCAGGTAATGGGTAGACCTAACTTTTAAAACGGTAGTTTAAAAAAATGCAATCTTTAAACCCCATAACTTTAAGATGTCAAGTGAAAATACTTTTTTGTTTAGCTCATATTTATTATATTAGGTAGCCAGCGCCCTTAAATAATACTTATATATAGAAAAACAATCAGTACAATGTCCTTTTTGTGTTCATTTTTCAAAACACTTTTGCTGATATTGAGGGGAGATATGTGTAAAGTTTGGGACAGCTTTGGGGACTTGGGTAGATGCGATAGTGGGTTAGGATATAAGTGATGTTAACAGTGTAATTATAAATATTGCTGAAATTCATTACAGTCAATTTGGTTGATTGTGTCAGTTAAATGTAAATATAATGCTAGATAATGTAACAAGAAATCTGGTAACATTTTACAATATTATGTATTTGTTAATATAATTATTAAGTACCTCCGGCAGACTGAAGCATCAAGACCTTTCACTTATGTCACTTCAAAATGGACACATTGACTCCCAGGCATTTGTCATACTGCGAGGAAAAGCTTTGGAGCTAAGGACGCTCACAGACAATTTAGCTTATTTAATTCGCCTAAAGCGCATGTCTTTGGACTTATGGGGGAAACCTACGCCAACACAGGGAGAACATGCAAACTCCACAGAGAAATGCCAATTGACCCAGCCAGGACTCGAACCAGCGACCTTTTTGCTGTGATGCGACAGCGCTACCCACCGTCATGAGGTAGCATTTTAGTTTTATTTGTTTTCATTTTACAGTTTTTGTTTTTTTTTGTATGTAAACAGCTTATTGCTTGAGGAAGAGTATTACTTTATGTTCACACATATGTCCAGCACAAATGAATATATTATTATTATACAGGGAGTGCAGAATTATTAGGCAAATGAGTATTTTGACCACATCATCCTCTTTATGCATGTTGTCTTACTCCAGGCTGTATAGGCTGAAAAGCCTACAACCAATTAAGAAATATTAGGTGATGTGCATCTCTGTAATGAGAAGGGGTGTGGTCTAATGACATCAACACCCTATATCAGGTGTGCATAATTATTAGGCAACTTCCTTTCCTTTGGCAAAATGGGTCAAAAGAAGGACTTGACAGGCTCAGAAAAGTCAAAAATAGTGAGATATCTTGCTGAGGGATGCAGTACTCTTAAAATTGCAAAGCTTCTGAAGCGTGATCATCGGACAATCAAGCGTTTCATTCAAAATAGTCAACAGGGTCGCATAAAGTGTGTGGAAAAACCAAGGTGCAAAATAACTGCCCATGAACTGAGAAAAGTCAAGTGTGCAGCTGCCAAGATGCCACTTGCCACCAGTTTGGCCATATTTCAGAGCTGGTGTGCCCAAAAGCACAAGGTGTGCAATACTCAGAGACATGGCCAAGGTAAGAAAGGCTGAAAGACGACCACCACTGAACAAGACACACAAGCTGAAACATCAAGACTGGGCCGAGAAATATCTCAAGACTGATTTTTCTAAGGTTTTATGGACTGATGAAATGAGAGTTAGTCTTGATGGGCCAGATGGATGAGCTCGTGGCTGGATTGGTATAGAGCAGAGAGCTCCAGTCTGACTCAGATGCCAGCAAGGTGGAGGTGGAGTACTGGTTTGGGCTGGTATCATCAGCTTGGATATGGTATCATCAGCAGATAAGCTTGTGGGGCCTTTTCCTACTGCCAGTTTCTGGAAGACACCTTCTTCACGCAGTGGTACAGGAAGAAGTCTGCATCCTTCAAGAAAAACACGATTTTAATGCAGGACAATGCTCCATCACATGCGTCCAAGTACTCCACAGTGTGGCTGGCAAGAAAGGGTATAAAAGAAGAAAAACTAATGACATGGGCTCCTTGTTCACCTGATCTGAACTCCATTGAGAACCTGTGGTCCATCATCAAATGTGAGATTTACAATAGTGGTATTACAGATTTCAAAAAAAAATTTTTAAATTAAAAAGGAAACATAAGCTTGACGTCAAAAGATCTTATTATTGTCTTAACAAATAACCTTAAAATGATGCAGGCTGTAGTTTACAGCAACATCAAGCAGGGGCGCCTGCAGGATTTTATTTCAAGGTATGCACAAATCCAGCACCGCCCCACCCCCTTCTGCCAGTCATGTCAAGAAACATTGTTGCTTGCAGTCAAAGGCTGCATTATTCAAGGGCATTCGTTATGACATAACTTGTTTCCTTTTTAATTTTAATATTTTGCTGAAATCTACATGTAATAAAAGCACATAAGCACCAAGGAAAAATCAGACGCGTAAGACGTACCCTAATCTTTAAAATTATGACATATTAAAAAATTTGCAAATATATGACAGAAAATTTTTATAAAATACAATTAGTGAAGCATTAATTAAATCCTTACTTTCCACTGACCGAAAATCATCCACCCGCACAGTTGAGTAATGGACGGGCTCAAACAAAAATACAATTTGTAGCCTATATTTTTCTTAGAAAAAATGTCTTTTTAAAACCAATTACGTATATTGTTTGTCTTTGTTCAAATATTTTACTTAGTTGTCTTCTAGATAAAACAAATGAACCAATAACATTTGAAGTGAAGTGCTTTAAAACCCGTAATATGCTTTAACAATGCCGAACCACGAACTGAAGTTACTGAACTATAATAAAATAATAATCTAGCTTAAATTAAAGTGAAATATTCAGTTTCAGAGAAGCCTAAGTTAAACTGTTTTCCCATGTTGCGCCGGTCAATTACAATTTAATTTATTTAATCAAATAATGTGAAAGAGCAGAACAGACGTTTACAAATTCGCATATTCTCAACAGCCCTGAACATTTACCTCGGTGGAACAAACTCAGTTGGAATTGTCAGACACTTCAGTAACTCGTGACAATTTAGATGTCTGCTTATTTATGCTAGTCTGTCAGATAAAATAGTTAAAACACCTTGAATAGTAGCTGTTCCATACGAGGAGGCCGCCGCGCAGCAGCTGGATCTGATCTGTCTGATGAACGAGACAGGTTCCCCGGCTCAGGTGCTGATAATGAGACTGCGGTATTTGTCTCATTAGTTTTAGGCCTTTTGGCAAATGTCTAAATTAAGTTTAGCTGTTTTAAAGAGCGTTTACTCATTTTAACCTTGTTTTAAAACAATAACCTATATCTAAATCGTGATTTTTAGATGCGGAAAATCCACCAGTAAAACTATTTCTTTACCCATCTCCCACCATGCAAGTACATACACACTTTAAAACACACAACTTTATTTTTGTATTTTAGTTGTCATTCTTTCTTGCTTTATTAATATATCATAGTGTATAATGTTTAATAATCAATTTAAATTATGTTATAAAAAATTAAAAAGCGGCATTAATTCGCGCCCTCTCATGGTAGGTACGCACAGTGCGTACAACCGTACGCCTTCAGGCGCCACTGACATCATGTGTTCATTGAGATGTGATTGAGATTGTGTTGTCTGTCATATTTTTCGTCTGTCTTTTCGGGGGTTTTTTTCTCGTAAGTCATAGCGGTCAGATATCGAAAAACTAAGCAGCTCATGAAGTCTAGTGACGTTTCTTGTCAACAATGTCTGTGACTGACCTTTTTTTTTTTTAACCTTATTTTTCCTTTCAGTGCAACTAACACTGTATGGCTGTAAACTTGTACGGCGTGCGGCAGTCGGAAGGGCAGGCTGCAAAATGCTTGCGCAACGTTTAAGCACAATGCTTAAATATTATCGAGCAATTATCGAACTGTCATCGTTTTATCGAAAAAATGTATATCACGAAAATTATCGACATCGAATTATCGCCCAGCCCTAGCCGCACCCCATAGTTGAACTAAAAAACAATATTAATATAATATTTGTTAAATAAAATTAATCTATATTGTATTGCCCAAAATTTAATAAATTATATACAGTACACATATTTCTAGTCTACAAAGATTTAACTTATTTTTAAAGCAGTTGAAGCACACTTTGAAAAAATAAAAAACCAATACAACTAGGGGAAATGAATGGATTGTAATATGCTTGTTCAAGTTCACTGAAGCAGCACTAACATTTACTTTTAAGGTTATTTTTAATGTATAACTTCTACAAACTTATATTGTACATGATTTGAATATAACACCTCTCCAATCCAGTTCTAGGAGTCCAAGTTCTCCATAATACACACACTTATTATTAATGATTTTTACTTGTCTTCCTTCTGATGAAGAGTAGGCGAAATCTAAATGCAGTTCGGGCCCCTGGGCCTTTGCCCATAATGCCCATTGGTTAATCCGGCCCTGCCCCTGTGTGTCTAACCTCACAAGTAGCCTTGCATATTATACTTAGGGCTGCTGTCTTGTGGGCTGTTGTATTTAGATTTGAGGATGGATAGATGGTTGTGGTAGATGATAGTGTTCATGTGTCCTCTGAATACATGTTTCAAAAAATGTTTATATTATACAATATTTATCCTGATGATTTTGAATCTTGCACCTAACAAATATCCTAATTTAGAAAAAAAACTGAAACTAATAAAAACTAAACTAAAACTAAGACATTTTAAAATATAGAAACTAATAAAAACTAGGAAATCAGCCTCTAAAACTAATAAAAACTGACTGAATTTGAAAACAAAAAGTCAAAACGAAATAGAAACTAAAACTAATGAAAAATCCAAAACTATTATAAGCTTGATCTGGGAGACTGAATGAAGTGTGTATGTGTGTTTTAGGACAGTCAGAAACACACTCACCTTTGTAAACCAGCTCTGATCACAGTCAGGATTGTGTATTAGCTCCAGTAAATCCTCCCTCACTCTGTATTCATATCCACACCCGGTCTGAATCTCTGCACACACCTTAGAGATGTTCTGCATCTTTCAGTTCAAAGAGGATCCTGTTAGAAATCACAGAACACACACTTGCATTACCGAGTGCACAGGAAATACTTACAATAATAATGAATCTAGCTATATAAGATAATAAATACATTAATCATATTGGTGTGCTTTAAAGTTCTCCTATTTCACCCCTTTATAAGATGTAAGATCAGCCTTTAGTGTCTCCAGAATGTGTCTGTAAAGTTTCAGCTCAAACACCCATCACATCATTTTTTTATATCCTGTCGCTCTTTTTGCTGCCAGTGTCTTAAATGCAAATGAAATGGTTCTACCCGCCTAGCAACACACAATATTTAGACAATTTTAGAGTCAATTATCTCAAATGGTGTCTGATATTAATTTATTTAAGCTTTAGTGTATCAGATATTCTGAAAATATAAATTCAGTACTGTATATAAAATCAACAAAGGCATAACCGTAAAAAACCAAACTTGTGCATCATAGAGCATGTGCATCTGACCCATGATCAGACTATTCGTGTAACCGGTAAATAAATATAGTAAAATCATCCCGCTTTACGGAGCCTATTATCCAACCAACATCAGTGTTAGGGAAAAGCTAAATGTTACAATCTAATGTCATTCAAAACAATTACTTAGTTACATTTTAATACATTAGTGTAGCCAGAAAAAAATCCTAAAAAAGATGCCTTAATTCAGTTATTACCGTGAAAATTAGTTTGGCACAGGCAACTCAATAGGCTATAAAACTTTCATCATTTTAAATGTAAAAATAAAGATTTATCTTAAGCTATTATAACTGTTTTTTTTTTGTGATATTGTCTGCTTGTCATTTGTAAACCATCATAAACCATTAGGTTACTAGGCCTACCCGTAATTTTATTTATTAATTTATAATAAATTAACATTTTTAATAATTTAAAATTAATAACTTGTTTTCAGGTTATTTTTATTTTAGGGCCATGAGCTACAAGTCAAAACAAATTCGATATGCTGTAGATTTATAATGTTATAATTTATAATTATAGATCTAATGTTGTTTAATTTTCCATAAGCAAATAGCAGTATAGCCTTAGTTACATATTTTTAAAAGATTATCTACCTGCAGCATGTGAGAGGTTTCTCGGTTGATCCGCGGTAATTGCAACTAAGCACTATATACCTATTCCGTTTATAACACTGCAAACTTGACTTCGCAGGCTGATCATCTTTAAATGCAAAAGGCATTTATTATACCTTGACTGCTGCTGCATAATGGGATGTTTCTCTACACAACTGTAAAAGTGCGCTTTACAGCAATGTCAAAATAAAAGCAAGCATTCAAAGGGCTATGCGTTTTGTCAATTTTTGCTTAATTGTAATCATATTAATAATAATATTAATAATTTGAGTAAAATATTATGTATAGTGTAGCCTACTGTGCGCATGTGCAGTGAACTATTTATTTTTATTAAAACATTTTATTAGGCTACATCTTCCCGAATAATAAAAATGACTGGCAGTTGCGTCTCTGCTAAAATTAACAGCTAATTTCTTCTGCGTTTCATCCTTTTAGAGCTCAAGAGAGTTGTGTTTAAAGATTAAGTTGACCAAAACATGTAATGAATTAAGCTGCTCCTATCATGTCACCCGCTTTTCTCCTTTGTAAGTTGAGGGCGCCTCCATCGCCGTGTGCGCGTTTTATTTACGGGCGCACCTGACCTGACGCGGGGACCGGATCTCTGGACTATAGGACTAGCTGTAATCTCACAATTTTCATAATTTAATTGCTATGTCATATATTTTGAAATATTTAAATGTGTGTTCTAAAGGCGGGGGGGGGGGGGGGGGGGGGGTTGGGGGCACAAACTCTTTCTGAGGGGGCAATGCCCTTTCGGATGCAAATGAGGAGAACTTTCTCTCCGAGAGAAAAAAAAGGGCAGGTGCTCGAGCACCCAAACCACCCTTCTGCACGTTTCTGCTGTTTATAACGAAGTAAAATTAAATAACTCCACAAACGGAGATAAACCAACTCCGCCTTCACAGCTCAGTCTGCGGCTGCTCATTAACCCTTGATGAATATACTACACCGGTGATCAGAGCGCCACGCACAGCGGTTGTCATTACGAATGATCAGTGTTTTTAAATCACAGGAGACTTATTTTAGGTCTTAAATGCCGAAATACACATTAGTAGTAGCAGAACAATCATCTAAAGTTCATGAAATACACCACGGCTGTCTGTAAAAAGGGTAATAATCATATAAGCATGATCTGACAACGTGCTTACTCATGCAGCAATCACGTGTGCATAATTAGACATGTTGTGTTCTCCGTAATGTACTTTTGCGCATGCGGGTAAGTTTAGGACCATGATCTGTCCATGCAAAAAAAATCAGATCTGAGAAAAAATCTGATTTAAGCACCTCGCAGTGTGAACGTAGCTTTAGAGTCGATTTTGAATATTTTATCTCAATTTGTGTCAGTTTAATTAATTTAGGTGTATGCAGTGTATTCAACGTATTAAAAATATGGATTCATTACTATATATAAAATCAACAAAAGCATAACTGTACAAAACAAAACTTGTGCATTATAGAGAATAATATTTAGACATTTTTAGAGTCGATCTGAATATTTTATCTCAATTTGTGTCAGAGTTGAATCCATTTAGGTGTTTACAGTGTAATCGACCTATTAAAATATGGATTCATTACTATATATAAAATCAACAAATGCATAACTGTAAAAAAACAAAAAATGTGCATCATAGAGAATAATATTTACACACTTTTAGAGTCGATTTGAATATTTTCTCAATTTGTGTCAGTTTAATTCAAGCGTTTACAGTGTATCTGGTAAACTATATGGATTCGGTACTGTATATAAAATCATCAAAAGTGAAACTGCATCATTGAGAAAACTTGTGCATCATAGAGAATAATATTTAGACAATTTTAGAGTTGATTTGAATATTTTACCTCAATTTGTTTCAGAGTTTAATTCATTTAAGTGTTTACAGTATCTGATATACTGAAAATATAGATTCACTATATAAAATCAACAAAGGCATAACTGTAAAAAAAACAAAACTTGTGCATCATAGAGAATAATATTTAGACAATTTTAGAGTTGATCAGAATATTTTATCTTAATTTGTGTCAGAGTTTAATTCATTTAAGTGTTTACAGTGTATTCGACTTATTAAAAATATGGATTCAGTACTGTATATAAAAATCAACAAAAGCGAATTTGTACAAAACAAAGCTCGTGCATTAAAGAGAATAATATTTTGACAATTTTAGAGTCAAGTTGAATATTTTATCTCATTTTGTGTGAGAGTTTATTTCATTTAAGTTTTTACAGTGTATTCGACTTATTGAAATTATGAATTCAGTACTGTATATAAAATCAACAAAAGCATAACTGTAAAAAACAAAACTTGTGCATCATAGAGAATAATATTTAGACAATTTTAGAGTTGATCTGAATATTTTACGTCAATTTGTGTCAGAGTTTAATTCATTTAAGTGTTTACAGTGTATTCGACTTATTAAAAATATGAATTCAGTACTGTATATAAAAATCAACAAAAGCGGAACTGTACAAAACAAAACTTATGCATTAAATAGAATAATATTTAGACAATTTTAGAGTTGATCTGAATATTTTACGTCAATTTGTGTCAGAGTTTAATTCATTTAAGTGTTTACAGTGTATTCGACTTATTAAAAATATGAATTCAGTACTGTATATAAAAATCAACAAAAGCGGAACTGTACAAAACAAAACTTATGCATTAAATAGAATAATATTTAGACAATTTTAGAGTTGATCTGAATATTTTACGTCAATTTGTGTCAGAGTTTAATTCATTTAAGTGTTTACAGTGTATTCGACTTATTAAAAATATGAATTCAGTACTGTATATAAAAATCAACAAAAGCGGAACTGTACAAAACAAAACTTATGCATTAAATAGAATAATATTTAGACAATTTTAGAGTTGATCTGAATATTTTACGTCAATTTGTGTCAGAGTTTAATTCATTTAAGTGTTTACAGTGTATTCGACTTATTAAAAATATGAATTCAGTACTGTATATAAAAATCAACAAAAGCGGAACTGTACAAAACAAAACTTATGCATTAAATAGAATAATATTTAGACAATTTTAGAGTCGATATGAATATTTTATGTCAGATGATGTCAATTTAATTCATATAAGTTTTAGATTAAATACTGGATTAAAAATATGGACAAATTCAAACGCTAGATTAATTTTGGTTCTTTAAATGTAATGATAAACAACAGCGTATTAAATAATTATTACTAGTAAAACATGGCGAGAAATGATCACACACTGAAAAAGAGCCTTTTAGTTCACAAAATTACTAATTTCCTGAAAATGAATTTAGCCACATGATGATATTGAATTCTACAGCAGAAACACTGATGTGTTTTTACGAGTATAGACCATTCTATTTTCTTCGATAACTTAAGTGTGTATGCTACATTAAATGCATTTTCTTACCGGATCCTTAGGCTAAATCGAGGTTAAGGAGCAGGAACGAAAGAATTTAACAGAGGGATTTCCTCAGTGCTGTATGTCTGCACCTTCCGCACCCACGCAGTCTTGATAGAGCTAAACATACATCCGCCACCGTTTCCCGCGTTTCTGTCCTTACAACACGCACTTCCCTGCGCATTTTTCGCATTTTCCTCTAATCCGTGAACGGTGTTTCCGGAGCGTTAAGTTGTTTTTTTAACGTGTTATAGTTAAACTATGATAAACAAAAACAACATACCATCTTAAAAATTCTTTTGCAGTAGATTCACCAACATTAAATTTGAAATTTTATATATATATAAATTTCAAATTTAATGTTGGTGAATCTACTGCAGAAGAATTTTTAAGATGGTATGTTGTTTTTGTTTATCATAGTTTAACTATATATATATATATATATATATATATATATATATATATATATATATATATATATATATATATATAAATAAATAAATATATATATATATATATATATATATATATATATATATATATATATATATATATATATATATATATATATATATATATATATATATGTATGTATGTATGTTTCTTCAGTACATCTTCCTTCATGGTTAGCAGAAGAAGGTGTTGTTTACAGTATTTGTATCTTTAGTGTAATCAAAATAAATGTGAGTGAAAAACAAAAAGAAATGTTCAAAATTTAATTATCTGTGGGTTCAGCGGGTTCTCTCTCTCTCTCTCTCTCTCTCTCTCTCTCTCTCTCTCTCTCTCTCTATATATATATATATATATATATATATATATATATATATATATATATATATATATATATATATATATATATATATATATATTTTTTTATTAAATGTGTGACCTGTTTATACATGTAGGCTTATCTGTCTCGTTTTAAGATCTGCGTTAATTTAAAACTTTTCAAAATGATTTATTGATGTACTGTTGCTTTAAATGACATCAATAGGAAGTGACATTGAGAGTGACATAGACCAGGGAACAAGCAGACATGTCTATCAACATTGTTCCGTTATATTTAAGTGACTCTTCAGCAGAAACATCTTTACACAGGTGAAGGTGACCCTAAAGCGGCTCTGTCTCTGCTCAGAGTTCAGTGTAAGGCATGCTGTGTGCCGCATTAAACGGTTTGTGTAAATTGTCTCGTCAGTTAGTTTCGGTGTCGTCCTCACTGCGTAAAGATGCATTTAGGCAGGTCCAAATCCGTCCGTATTAGCCACATGATGATATTGAATTTCAAAGCAGAAACACTGATGTGTTCTCATGAGTAGCCTTTAGACCAGTCCTTATTTTTCGATAATTCAAGTGTGTATGCTACAATAAATATATAGGCTACATAAATCGAGGTTAAGGAGCAGGAACGAAAGAATCTAACAAAGGGATTTTCTTACATTTATGTGTGCACCTTCAGCACAGCGGCCGAATTAAGTTAGTTTGACGTTTGAACACGGTTTAAAGATAAACCCTTTGGACGGTTTATACTTTGAGCCACACTATAGGGGGTTTGGGGGACTTAGAATAGCATACAGCACACACCGCCCACTCGCTTGCCATTGCTCGTTGGAACAAGGGATTTGGAAATAGCAAATCACACACCCCGCAGTTTATTTGCAACCAAGCTCAACCCACACTTACATTTTACAAGTAGAGTTTTGTCATCAAACCACAATCTCTCCTTTCTTTTTCAGCTGCACTCAAAGCTTACAATGCCTGCTCGACTCTTTATTGGAAGGAAATATTTCTGGGGTATTCCTGGCATTCGGTAATATTTCAGCTTTAGCAAATTCATTTTTTAAAAGTGTATTGATTATTTCTTTAAATAGCCTACATACTTAGGTGCAATTTAAACTTTCAAAAAATCATTTTTCCCACCTCAGGCATTAAAGCCTTAATATTATTTTCTGTTTTATTCTTATTTGGACAATCTTTCTCAACCCCATAAAAAACAAAACTGAGTTGTTGTTAATAGTATTTATGACTGTAGTTTGGTTCAATAAAGTTTAATTTCATGCGATTAATGCCTTTGCTAAATGTTTTTCTAAAATAAATAACAGTGTTTTGGTCAAGTCTTAGATCTCATTTCGAAAGAATTAAAACAAATTAAAATTGATATTAAAGTGTCTCCTAAACCCTGTTACGGTCTTCAACCCGGCACTGTATTCTCAACCTTGTGAAATTAATATTTTGTTGAGAAATTAAATAAGGAAAACAATTAAATATGGAAAAAATCTTGCCGAGTATTAACCATGTTAAGGTCTAACATTGTAAATATGTGGTTTGGGTAAGACATCTAAATTTAAAACTTTTTAAACAAAAATTAAGAATGCATAAATTGTTTAATAACTTAAATCACATATAAATCTAAAACTTATAAAAAAATAAAATTCTATTTTAGCCATTAAACTGATTTGATGGAAATACGAGCAATAGATAAATCTTGGTTTTGTGGCAAAAGCTTTTAAATATAATTCAAAAAAGTAAACTGCTGCCGGTAACTGGACCACTAGTAACCTTTTAAAATACTGATAAAGGCCTATGTTATGTAATATATTGCTGAACAGAACCTACAGTAAACATGAGCAGCAGGTAAAGTCTAAAACCTAAAACATTATTTCCTGGAACATAAATAAAAACTGCAGCAGAAAAGTTCTTAATAAAATTGTTAATGAAAATTCCTAATAATAATAATAATAATAATAAAATGAATTTATGTAACCAGATGGGCTGGTCTGAGTATTTCAGAAACTGCTGATCTACTGGGATTTTCACTCACAACAATTTCTAAGGGAGAAAATTATATAGTGAGCGGCAGTTCTGTGGGCACAAATGCCTTGTTGATGAGGCCAGAGGTCAGAGGAGAATGGCCAGACTGGTTCCAGCTGATAGAAAGGCGACAGTAACTCAAATAAGCACTCGCTACAACCGAGCTCTGCAGAAGAGCATCTCTGAACACACAACACGTCCAACCTTGAGGCGGATGGGCTACAGCAGCAGAAGACCACCAGAGGATTCAACTAGGGATTTCTAAACCTTTTGATAGCTTAACCCTCTTTATCTATAATATTAATATGAATTATGCCTTTAATGACCCCCTCTCTATAGTTGGGTAATTGTCACATGACAGAGATGAACAAATTAACTATTAACATAATTTAAGTTTTTTTTTTTTTTACTTCACATGTTCTGATTTGTTTTGCTTTTCATTAACTCATAATGAAACTCGTGACATTCAATATAAAATCTGCTGCTGATACGGGTGCCGTGTCTGATTTAAAATTGCGTCAAATTTAAGTTAAAACACTGTTTCAAATATTCTACCAGTGACAAAAAAGGTTTAAGTAAATATTTACTGAAATGTTTTAATTAAAATTCTTGATGAATAAGGTGAATATCTTAATCCCAAAACAATGACGTGTGACAGGGTTAAGTGTGGAGTTTTTAAAATCAAATGACCTCTGCTCCTTGTGTGGTTTAAAATAGAAACCACATGGCAGCAATTAAACACGATTTTTTATTGTTTGGAAAAAACAAAAAAAAAAACAATCATATTCCTTCTTAGTTTTACGTTATGGGGTGAATTAAGCTTGAACGTATAATACATTAAATACATTAAAATATATCTTGCCTTATATCTGTGCTGTTAAAAAGAGCTGAATGATGCTTTCTGTCTGTGATGGCATAAGAGTGGAGTCTAAATTGCTATAGGAGATTTGCTTGCGTGATGGGATTGAGTTTATATTGAGGGACATAACTTTGTAGCCTGTTTCTTTATTTAAAAAATCTTATTTTTATTCTATTTTTATTTATCAAAAGAAAATAGCACTAATAAATAGTTGTTATTCTAAAAAAAATAGAGACTGTGTGCATTTTATTATTATTTTTTCTACATGCAATTTCAAAGAAGTGCCTCGGGGACATGACAGATAGCTTGGTTTGTGACAAAAATATTATGTATTTTTTATGCTAAAAATGCTTTTAAATGCAAATAGTTTTTTGATTCATTATAATGTTCAAAGTATCAATGAAAAATGCTCTTAAAACAACCACCACTTCAAAAAATATGGGGGACTGAAATATTACCGAATGCCTGGAAAGACCCTTCTATTATTTCTCATCAATGAGAATGACAACTTTACCTAACAGTATAACGTGTCATAACCACTGGCATTAAGAAAATGAGTAGAAAAAAAAAGTTTGACAGAAACAAAACTACGAACACACAAAGGCATTCGTTCCACCCAAAGATCAACCACGATGATGATAAAAAAACCACAAGTGTTAAATGTAACGCTTGCAACTATCACCGACTCGGTCCCAGTCATTCCCCTCGCTGGCCAGCAGAGGCCACCATCTTCGGACTTCTAACATTACGTCATCCCTTCACTCTGATTCCTGTGTGTGTGTGTGTGTGTGTGTGTGTGTGTGTGTGTGTGTGGGGGGGGGGGGGGGGGGGGTATTAGTAAGGAAATAACAAATACAAATGCTTCAGTTTACCAACAAACTAAGTACATAACTAAACAAATATATTGCAAACATGAAACATGAGCACTTAAGTCAACTTAAATCATACGAAAGCCACTTACATGGTCAAATACGCACACACAGGAAAACAAGGGAGATCAAATTCAGTCCTCTGCAGTTCAGCCATGTGCTGCCAGAAAGTAACAAACTGTGAGCACAGGTGCAGTTAATAAAGGCCTTGAGGCAGTCCTGATTGGCCAGAGGTTGAATGAGGAGATTGGAGTGTACCATCGGAGCAGGGGTGTGACACTGAGTTTGCTGTTTAAGAACAAAAACTTCAACAGCCGCCCCCAAATTTTTAATGCAAATTTGACAGTTTAAGGGGAATCAGGCAAGGCTGGGAGAGGAACCAGGCGGGCGATGGGCCTTGTGTAGATCCGATCCTTAACCTGAACAACAGCAATCCTATAACGGCCATCCTTGCTGGGATGGAGGTTAATTACCTTTCCTACTGGCCACTGAGATCGGGGAAGCTGGGGATCAAGAATAAGAACAACAGTGTTAGGTTGTAAGTTAGGCTTGTCAGTGCGCCACTTCTGTCTGGACTGAAGCGAGGGGAGGTAATTTCTGAGGAAATGAGCCCAAAAATGATCAGAAAGGATTTGACTATGATGCCCTTGACGGCGACTGCACAGTTCAGAGTCTGGGTATGTTACGAGAGGAAGGGAAGCATCGTGCCTCCCCATAAGAAGCAAATTAGGGGTCACAGGGTCAAGATCAGCAACATCAGATGACACATATCCTAAGGGGTTGGAGTTTAGAATGCCTTCGATTTCAATCATAACTGTGCGTAGTACCTCTCCACTGACCGTTTGAGCTCCTAGGGTGGTTTCCAGGGCAATTTTGATGGAGTGTATTTCACGTTCCCAAGTTCCACCAAAGTGGGGTGCATGTGGATGATTAAATTTGAAAGTAATTCTCTGTTTGGCCAGGGTTGCCTGAAGGTCATTGGTTAGGGAATGATAGGCTTCTAATAACTCTTTATTACCTCCAATAAAGTTGGTTCCTCTGTCTGAAAGCAGCTCCGCTGGTTTCCCTCTACGAGCAACAAAATGACTGAGTGCCATCAGGAAGGAGTCGGTGTTCATGTGACAGAGAAGATCAAGGTGTATACATCTAGTAGTCAGACATTTGAAAATGATTCCCCATCTTTTCTCAGCTCGTCTGTCAATTTTTACTGTGAAGGGCCCAAAGCAATCTACCCCAGTAGAGTAAAATGGAGGTTTGCAAAGGCGTAGACGGGCTGGAGGAAGATCAGCCATTCTGGGAATAGTAGGATGAGCACGGAACTGCTAGCATTTAGGGCACTTATGTTGGTGTTTACGGACCATCTCATGACCCCTTAAGATCCAGAACCTTCTCCTTAACTCAGCAAAAAGTCTTTCTGCTCCAGGATGGTGTAAGTGATCATCATAATCCTTAATTATGAGTTTTGTTATGGGATGTGCAGGATCCAGGACAATTGGGTGAATGGCATCAGGAAGTAGATCACTACTCTGACGTAGCCTTCCGCCTACTCGAATGAGTCCTAATGTAGGATCTAATTCAGGGGCAAGGGAGAGTAAACGGCTTGAAGATAGAAGGGGTTTTTGGTTTTGAAGGCAGGCCAAAGCGTCCTTAAATGATTCTATCTGGGCTCGTCTTAGGATGGCAGTCTCTGCATCATGGTAGTTTTCTGCTGATGGAGGATTTGCTGCCCCCTGAAGGGAGGTAGCTGTGTAGTTAAGGAGGTCTTGAAAAGTGGCAAATTGATTGGGGTCAGGGATAGAGGGGTATGGACAGAGATACTGCACCATAGAAACTGGACTTGCGCAGCTCTACAGGGTCACCAGGCTGATCTACATTGGGGTTAATGGGCCATAGTTCAAAGGGTTGAGACAGAAAGGCAGGTCCTTGATTCCACCGACGGGGCCTGACAAGATCAGTAAGCAGCTTTCCTTTAGTTAGGTCATCCGCTGGGTTACTTTGTGAATTCACATAATGCCACTCCTGGCCCTTAGTGAGTTCCTGGATCTCAGCTACCCTGGTTCCAACAAAGATCTTGTAGCGGCAAGAATCAGAGAGCAGCCAACAGAGAACGGTCAGAGTCAGTCCACAAAGTAGTCTTCCTGATATGAAGAGTGAGTTCTGTTTGTAGGAGATTAGTTAGCTGAGCTCCTATGAGAGCAGCACATAATTCAAGTCATGGAATGGATAGCTGTTTTTTGGGGGCAATGCGGGACCTTGCCATGAGGAAAGACACATTTACCTGCTGATCATCTTCTGTACGCATGTAAGCAACTGCACCGTAGGACTGCTCTGATGCATCACAGAAGATGTGAAGATCGTGGATAGCTGAGGTGGGGTCTACAGACCGTGTGAAGCAGCGAGGTAAAGTGATGGTGGAAAGGGCAGGTAATTCACCTTCCCATGAAAGCCAAGCTTCCAGGAGATTGAGGAATATTTGGATCATCCCAATCTCGTGTCTTTCCCCATAATTGCTGTACAATAATTTTGGCTCTTGTAGTATAAGGAAGGATATAGCCAAGAGGATCATATTGGCTAGCAAGAACTCTGTAAAGGTGACGCATGGTTGGGGGTAGTAGGTTCAATGGCTCTGTGCCTGTATCTGAGGATGTCTTTGTGGCAGTTCCAGAGAAGGCCTAATGTGGATTCTGAGGGATCAAGAGATGGATGGTGTGATAACCAGAGCTCCGTTTGTTCTGACCTGGATTCAGGAGGTAGATCATTGATGACTTGAGGATCATTACTGGCCCATTTTCTGATTTCAAAGCCACCAGAGGAGAGGATAGTGCGTAGGTTCTGAAGGAGATCTTTGGCTTCCTCTGGGGTGGGTAGACTTTGCAGGCAGTTATCCACATAAAAGCAATAGTGTATGGAATGGCTAATGCACTCAGTTGCCACACAGATGCCTGTGCATTTTCGATGATCTTTTGGAGGATGTAAATAGCACAGCAAGGGCTCGAGGTCGTGCCAAAGGGGAGAACTTGCCCATCATAGACAGTTGGAGGTGCTTTACAGTCCAGGTCACGCCAGAGGAATCGCAAAAGAGGTTTATCCTGAGGTAATAGGCATACCTGGTGGAACATTGATTTGATGTCTCCACTTATTGCCGTTTTATACTGCCTGAAACGAAGTAGAACTCCAAGGAGGGAAGGCCCAAGGATGGCGCCAGGAAGTAACTGTGAATTCAGACACTGATTTCGGTAGGGAAAGGAACAATCAAATACAATGCGCTCTTTACCATTGTGATTCACAAGGTGGTGGGGTATGTACTAGGGCTCAGGGGCATTCTCCACTTCAGAGGAGGGCAACTTCTTGACACACCCAACATCAATTAGGTTTTGGATCTCTCTGGTATACGTCTCTGCTTGTTGTGGGTTTTGAAGGAGCCGCCTTTCACAGCTACGAAGATGGGCCATAACTGCCTCCTTGGGGGCCTTTAAAAGGGGCCAGGGTTCTACACGGAGAAGAGGTGCTGCATATCGTAGTATGCCATCAATAGGTGTTCGAATAGTTTGGGTGTCAAGTTGATGCATTGCCATTTGATCCTGCTTGGATCTAATCAACAGTTTAGTGCTTCTCTGAGGTAGTGCATCCAGCTGCCACAGCTTTTGTACATTGTGGTAGATGTCATCAGGTGGGCATTTAAGAGAGATATAGTGAAAGCTAGTCAAGGGGGAATTAGGAAGATCTCTGGCAGGACCCTGCAGTGTCCAGCCAAGCCGGGTCTTGATCGCTACAGGGGCTCCAGGAGGTCCTAATTTCACTGGTTGCATGGGGGTAATCAGGCGTGTTTGATCAGCTCCTAAGAGGAGAAGGGGTCTGACTTTATTAAGTTGTTTGAGGGGAAGCTGACGAAGGTGAGGGTAGCGTCGCTGCAGAGCTTTTACAGGATGAGAATGAGACAAAGCTAACTGGTTGGCAGTAAAAACTTGACTGATGATATAGGACTTATCTGGATGCGCTTTAGGAATTAGAGTGAAGGATACCTCAGCTCCATTAAGGGTCTGAACATCTTGTGTCACGGTTCTCAGCTTCAGGCTCTCAGGTTTTTCTTTTAACTGAAGTGCTTGGGCAGCAGGGTGCAAAAGGATTGTTCTTTCAGACCCATCATCCAATAAGGCATAAGTGTCTAAGGACTTGTTTCCATTTTGCAGGGTCACTTCAACTACCTTCAGTAGGACTTTATTGCAATCACTAGGATGATCAAGATAAAGATTCTGCACTTGCCTCTGGTTAATGGTGCATAGGATCTGTAAGTGTTTCCCATTACACTGGCTGCAGCGTCCCTTCAGGTCACATTGGGTTGCATAGTGCTCTCGTGCACATCGCCAACAAAGCTGTTTCTTAATCCAGTTAATTCTCTGGTCTTTGGTAAGGTAGAGGAAATCATCACATTTGCTAACATGATGCTCAGCCGAATTACAAAAGGCACATACTGGACAGCGTTCAGATGAAGTGTTAGGAGGAGGCTGACTGACTCTAATTGGCGCAACTTGGGTTTTAGAGGATGTCACATGTGAGAGGGTTTTGGAACCATGCAGTACAGTGGTATTTCTCAGGGGATGAGGAAAGGGAGGCTTCTGGCGGACAGGCTGAGGCGTTCTTTCCCTTCTGGGCTGACAACGGGCTTCTTGTTGCAACCAGGTGGAAAACTCCAGGAGGTTATAGGAAAGGGGGCCTGATCTTTTCAAACTCATGCTTCTTTTGAACTGGCAAAACTGCTCATGAGGAAGCTTCTCTAGAAGCTGCTCAACATGTGAACCACAAGTAAGTTCAGCTAGACCTTCAGAGCCCATAGACTGAAGGAGGCCAACTAGTGCCTGAACTCTAAGTGAAAATTAGTCTAAGCCTCTACCATCTCCTATGCGAATAGCAGGCATCTCCATTATAGCTCTGAGCTCCTTCAAAGCAAGTTGTCTAGGTTGACCATAACACTCATCTAGGGCCCGTATAGCTCGAGTATAAGGATCTGGGGCATAAACATAAGCCAATGCAAGTCTTCTCGCCTGGTCCACCTTCAAATGATCCAATAAGATGTGATATTTATACTTCTGACTCTCCTGGATCCAACAAATTGGATAGGGCTATCTTCAACATCAAATACTGACTCTCATCTTCTCTAGTGAGATCAGGGAAAGTAGGACCTTCTACCCTTCTATAGTTTGACAGTGGGGCAACTGGAGGAACTTGCTGACTTATAGGGGGTGCAAATGTCAGATGGTGAGGCTGCACATTACTTGTTGGCTGAGGAGAGTAAAATGTAGCACCAGGCAGTGGTTGACTTGGCAGTGTAGGGGCTGGGTACATCGAGTTATACAAGGCTGATCCTTGATATGTAGCAGGAAACTGACCATGACAAATGATGTGTGAGCTGCAAGGGCTGTGGCACAGATTGGTTAAGGGCCCGGCTTACGGGTGGTGGAGAAGAATACTGTTGTATTTGATAAGGAGGGTTACCTGTAGTCTGACAGGCCTGTTGTATTACCACTGGGAGAGGATTCTGGGGTGCAGCAGGCAATTCAATATGACCAGGAGGATGTGTATACTGCCACGACTGCAACCTGGATGAGGTAGGAGGTGCATGGCTTGGGGGGAATTGAAGCTGTTGCAGAGGTGGAAGGGTACTAGTTTGAAGCATGCACTGCTGTATTAATCTACCCTGATTTCTAACTTCCTGTATTAACTGCTGTAACAGGGTGGTCTGAGCATCAGCAACAGGAGCCGTTGGGGAAGCAAAGGGTTGTTCAGCATCAGGGGTTTGTGCTCCCTCAGATAAGTTGAGTGAGTGAGAGTGTGGAGCATCCTCCTGATTGTCCTCCACAGGCTGGTCTGGCTCCTCTGAACCATCCTCAGATTCCTCTTTCCTCCAAGGTTGATAGTGAGGGCCAGTGCCAGGCATATCCGTTGAATTAAGAGGTAGAGGTTGCCGGGTTTCTGCTGTAGAGCGTGGCTGCTGATGATATTGCAGGATGAAATCATCATAACGAGCAGGGAGCTGAATCTGGCGGCGTGGGCGCTCATGCTGAGACAATGAGGGCAGGGAGTGACTAGACATATCCACTGATCATCAATGAGCTCCGGCTCGAAGGACCATGAAAAGGAGGTTGTGAGGTAACTTGTTTAGGTAGCTAGCTTGAAGCCAGTGGTGCTGTCGGTAAGAACAGAGGTCCAGTCTAGTCACTCCATTTAGTTGCGTTTATTAACAATGACAAGCATTTGTACTTAGGATGAAAGGTATGTATGTGTGTGTGTGTGTGTGTGTGTGTGTGTGGGGGGGGGGGGGTATCAGTAAGGAAATAACAAATACAAATGCTTCAGTTTACCAACAAACTAAGTACATAACTAAACAAATATATTGCAAACATGAAACATGAACACTTAAGTCAACTTAAATCATACGAAAGCCACTTACATGGTCAAATACGCACACACAGGAAAACAAGGGAGATCAAATTCAGTCCTCTGCAGTTCAGCCATGTGCTGCCAGAAAGTAACAAACTGTGAGCACAGGTGCAGTTAATAAAGGCCTTGAGGCAGTCCTGATTGGCCAGAGGTTGAATGAGGAGATAGGAGTGTACCATCGGAGCAGGGGTGTGACACTGAGTTTGCTGTTTAAGAACAAAAACTTCTCAACACTGAGTCTTTCATAATACAAACACTGATTTACTGTCTCTCTCCTCCTCTCCCTGTATTTTCTCTACTCTTCTCGTGATGAAGACTTGAGTATAAACCTAAAAGTATCCGAAATCACACACACTATACTTCTTCTCTCCCGTCTCTTTCCTCTTCTGGGCCTCTGTCTCTCTCTCTCTCCCTCTCTCTCATTTTCTGTCTGTCTCTCACACGATGAATCCAGTCCGCGCTGCGCTGCTGTTAGCCTCCTCTGCCTGGGTAATGCTAGCTTCTCATCATTTAAAGTTACCATAACGTCTTCTTCTGTACCCTCATTCTCCATGGGTCTGTTTAAAGATGGTGTGTATGGAAAATGCCTCAATAAAGATGCCTCCTCTCCTCTTTCTCTCGCGTTTGCTAAATCCACTTGTCCACTCATTTTTGATCTATGACAGATATAACGTTACACTACAGTCCGCTCAGTTAAGTGCGGGTTATTACAAAACTGCATTACAGCATTCTGTTTAGTTAAAGAAAAAAAGGCAGTTTGAATATAATAATAATATTAATATGTGATCGCGATTTTTTTGCTCAGAGGAAATACAGTTGTCTGAGCAATATAGTTTTTGCAGAGAGGGAGGCACCTAAAATAAGGCTAAACATTATTAAATACCCACGAGACACTTGTGACTTTATATCACATTTGCATTATTTAAAAAAAATGTTTCTTTCCTGTTAAAAATAAATATATTTCCAATCTGATATGTAATGGGGAGAAAAAAAAGTACCACGAGTTCAGCAGATGGTGGATTCGAACAGAGTTTATGAGTAATCGCGTCAAAAGATGATGCTGGGCGCCTTACAAGGTGCACCAGTGCGGCTATAATATTTCACCGCTCTTTACTCATCTTGTCTCTATCAATCAGACATCGATGGGCGTAAACCCTGAATAGCTTATTCCAACTAGATGCGCTATTTGCAATTAGCCAAAAAAGACACTCCGAAATTGTCTTTTTTTGTCCCCCCGCAGGGGCCCCTAGTGCGCACGGGCCCCTGGTCCTGTGCCCATAAGGCCCATTGGTTAATCCGGCCCTGACTTGCAATGACAGTTGTTGAGCGTTTTCCTGCATTCGTAAATTTTCAATCTAGTAGTCAACACTCAATATTGGCAAACCCCATAATTTGACAACAATTAAGTAAATATTTTAATATGAATAACACGGTGAGTTCGGTGCTACAAAGAGCCCAACTGTTACATTACGAAAAATAAAATGATGGTTTGCGTTCCAACAGAAATGAATTACTACAAAAATAAATATTCGTTTTGCACTGTTGATATTATTGTACATCCATGTCGATTTTAATTTAATCAATCTCTGCCGTAGATTAAATAAAAAATGTGTACAAATAGCAATATTTAATATGCAAAACAGGAGTTTACATAATAAATCTCTATCAGTCTGTGAGTGGGTATTATTCCAAATCATACATATTAAGGATCATACAAATGCTTTTTATTATTATTAATTTATTACAGAAAAAAGTGACTGTTTTTGAATGGTGACTGATAATACTGTCATTTATTGAAATATAATTCACAAGACTGACAGGCTTCGGAATAGGTAGTATTACTTTTATAAACATCTATCATGAAACTGTGGTCAAAGCCACAGCAAAAACACTGCAGGACTGGAGGAAGACTTAAAAAGGAAAGAGCATAAAACTCATTCTGTTTGATTTATTTATTTATTATTATTTTAATCCATTTTGTTCATTTTCATGTTTCTGAATTTAATTTGTCATATTTTGTGTATAATAGGTTTTTTTATCTTCCATTTTAACAATACTTAATTACTATTAATTATAATTCATTGTCAATCATAATAATTATACAAATTATGAGAACATGACACATTATCACAGCACCATTGCTGTACTTCCAGGAAAATGTAAAATGCAGATTATGTTCATTTGCAGAGGGCTTAAATATAGAATAATCCCACATTGATGTTCTTTATTTTACAGCAAGCTTGAAACTAATTCACCCCCAAACAGCATTAGCAGAATAGAGACTGTCTCTAATTAAGCAAACACGGTAAAAGCCTAGTTATTCGTGATATTTAAATGGAAATATACTATTAACAATGAGAGTGTTGATTATTCATTGTGAGATCTCTTTAAATGTGATTTCAATTTATAGTGTCGGGTGCTTGGCTGCCACGTCATAATTAATGATGTAATGCTTTGAACTCCAGATAGAAATCCCCAGTGGTGTAATGTGACTCTCGTTTTCACCAACGGCTGTTTCACACTGCAGCAGAGTCAAGCTGGGACACTTTTTGCAATTTCGACTTCACCTCTCTATTTTAATGCCTATCTACACTGTAGAAAAACCCTAATTTTACAGCAAAATCTCTAAATTTTTTTACAGTATTTTTTTGTTATTTCACATTATATTCAAAACTTAGTAAAATGACAAACAATCTCTCTAAATTAACAGTTTGACTTTCATTTTTACTTAACTATTAAAGACAAATTACTGGCATTTGTGTTTTTTTAAAATTACATTATTATTTTACAGTTTTTTTCTGTTATTTGAAATTATATTGAGAAGTTTATAAGTAATGATACATTATTCAATCAATCAGAGCAATTTGTCTGTTTTATACAATAAAATTGGCATATTATTTACAATGTTTTTTCATGTTTTTTTAAGTACATTTAAAATTATGCAAATTCAATTAATAAATTGTAATTTCTTGCTCTGTAAAAAAAATTAAAATAAAAAAAGATCGTAAAAAAGGTCAAATTACTGGCATTTATGGCTGCAAAACAAAAAACATAAAATTACGCTAAAAAATTCTGTTGAAATAAAGTGCAAAAAAGAAAATAAATCCACAGATATTTTCAATAAAAATGTTTACAGATAAACACTGTTATTTTACAGACTTTTCCTACATTACGATCAAATCCATTTAATAAAGTTACACAATATGAGCGCTCACATGCACCTGTTCTAGATTGCGCTGATTGCATGAGCACACAACATAGTCGGAGGATCGTTATGAACTGATTACATGGACTTTAATAGCAGCACAGACGCACGCACCTATTGCTTAGTCTTGTTTTACTGTGACTGTGAACATTATGACGCGGTTCTCTTCCTTTGCGTTGCTTTGTTTGTTAATTGTTAACGTTGTTTGCTGCCAGGTTTGATTATTTGCTTGTTATTTGACCATGACTCTGGATTCCCTGCATTCATCTGTTTGCAGATCGCCTGTGTTGACTGTTGTTTGCCTGACCATCTCTGTGTAATAAACCTGCATTTGGATCTGCACTTCTTCGTCAGCGTCCCTTTCACATTACAGCTCGATTTCATTTAAGATTTGGAACTGAATCATGTCATATAATTTAAACCTGTACATGTTTTACATCAATACTGTTAAATAAAATGTAACTGTAATGTTATAGTTGTGAGATTTGTAATCAGTTGTATCTCGTTTGTTGTTTTTCCAGTATTTTTTTGGTCCAAAATAAAACTGCTAAATAACGACTTTGAGCATGTCTTGGCATGTTATTAAAGGTGTTTAATCGTAATGATTTAGGGAAAATTCTTTTAAATTACACTGTTTTCTCTTGAACTTTAAGTGCAGTTACTTTATTTATGGTGTTCGATCATAATAATCTAGGAAATGTCTGTAAAATAACAGCGTTTCTCTGTAAAACTTTTATTGTGTAACTTTATTAAATGGATTTTACCGTAATAATCTAGAAAACGTTTTAAAAATAACAGTTTTCTATAAACCTTTTAATGAAAATATCTGCAGATTTCTCATTTTTTGCACTTTATTTCAACAACGAAATTTTACCGTAATTTTATGGTTTTTGGCAGCCGTGACTGCAGTCATTTCACCACCAAGAGAGAGACTTGGTAAGGGTGTGTGTGTGTGAGTGTGTGTTATTGGATGAAGTATGTTTTTAAGTTTGGTCTCTTTCTACCTAAACTTGGTATCTAAACAAATAAGCTTAGAGAAAAAAAAAATCTGAAGTTATGAAAATATGTCTATAAAAATAACTTAAAATAATTAGTTGACCTAAATGTCAGATGTTCAATAATCAAGTTAAGAAATACAAATTCAAAACATTTCTAATTAGGGCTGGGTATCGAGTTCGATACTTTAAGCCAGGGGCGGACTGGGACAAAAATTCAGCCCTGGCACTGTTGCCACATCAGCCCACATTACCACACCGACACAGCCCCGGACACGCACATTTACTATTTATTTTGGTGTAAAGATGGTGAAATAATATGACATTTTTGCCAGATTTTGATTATGTCCGGGTAACCTTGGATTGGGTCGGCCCATATTGAAACCAGGCGGCAGTTGCTGATTGGGCCAAATGCTTAACATTTATTATTATTATTATTATTATTTTTATTATCATCATCATAATATTACATCTAGCAAGAGATAAAAGCTGTCTGCACTTAAAAACAATACATATTAAGAAAAAAAAACTGACCGGCCCACATTTAAAAATTGGTCCGGCCCTTCTGGCATTTGCCGGAATTGCCAGATGGCCAGTCCGCCCCTGCTTTAAGCACCGACCGAATCGTCTCAATACTATCGAGTATCGAAAAAATTATTTTCGTTCGGTACCAAATTTCGATACCCAAGGGTTTAATCTTGTCAACGTGCCCGGATCAAATGCTGGAGAGGCAAGGCTCTTGAAAACCAAAAGTTTACGGTGGTTACGCCCACTTGCTCAGAGCTTGTCAAATGTGAGGCTGTAATGCGTACACTACACTTTAAAGCATTTTTGCATTGTTTGACTGCAAGAAGATAACGCCGGCGCAGTCATCATAACAACGTGCCCACCACAAGCGTCGTCCTCCGTGAATGATGAGGATTAAAGCACGATGGCAGGAGCCCAGAAAGGTACACAGACATAAGCGAAAGCTGACGGCCCTTTTCCACCTCCTCCGCCTCAAAATCATTTTAAACTTTTGCTTTTGTCGCTAATAACCAAGTGTGCCGCAAGCCTGCGTTTGAGTGAAGGTCTCGGCCGTTAGATCGCCCCCTGGGGGCTGGCTGCAGTACAAGTCATAAAGCCCGCCTCCTCCGTGTTAATGAAGGAGACTTGAGCCCAAATAAAAAAGTTAATTACACTTGCAATAAAATGTCCTGAAAGATGGTTCTGGTGGATTAAGGCACTGGTTATTGTGCTGAAATAGGTGCAGATCTTCATTTTTGTAAACAGTTTGTTTTTAGCAGTAATTTAATGCTGGGCGTGTCATCGTGATTGACAGCTGTGATTGACAGTTTCTCAAAGCAGCGCGTCTGAGCTTCAGCAGTAGACTGAAGTGTTATTATTCGATTTCTGTGTTATTTTACCATGACAAAATGAGTTCAGCAGTAAACTACAGTTTCTGACATACATGATCTGGTGGAACACTGTTTATTCGCTAAGGTCAGGGCTTTTTTCGGGCTTTATTAGTTTGCTGATACACGCCTAGCCACCCAGATAGCAAAACACAGTTCCGGCTAGATTCTCGCCTGCCGGAGACTTATCCCTTAGAGCTCAGACTGACTAACGTTACCTCTGCTGGACCTACTCTGGATGCCTGGACTCACTGCCCGATTCCAGCCCGAGTCAATCGAGCCAGATGCGGCGGCTGAGCGAGCCGGAGCTGCCGCATGCGAGCCAGAATCATCCCGCGACGCCGCGAGTAGGTTATGCGCTGCGGCCCGGAGCTGGCGTGATTGAATATATAAAACCCTCATATTTGTTAATGTTATTACATCCATTTGTGTTGATATGACAGCAAACGCATGCTGAGCAGTTCGGGGGGCGTGGTTGATTTTACATAAAGCGTTTGGTTGGAAGCTCGACTCTGCTCATTATCACGGCTCCTCCTCTGGCTCCATCAGACAGTCCTTCTGCGCATGTCAAGGCTCCAATTTCAGCAGTCTTTTGCGACAGTTTGTGCCCGTCAAGCAGGCGTTTTGCCCTCAAGGCGTTCAATGGGAAAAAGGGCTGTCGCGTCGTCCATATTTTTTACAGTCATTTCTAATAACACACGCACTGCGGGCGACACAGAGCAACTTTATTCTCTCTAACACAAGTGCGCACACACATCAGGATTCAGTGCCATACCATTACATAAACTGCGTGGGGGTAAATCAGGACTGAACCATTCACTGCTTATCCTACACTTCGCATATTTCGCAGTGGCTGTTGTGGCACAGATGTCAGAACTCGGCGAACAGATCCGCCACTTTTGATGCTCATAAACAATGATAAAGTCCTCTTGCTGCAGGAATTATGAGGTTGCTGAAGGTGCGAAGCTGTCGTGCAGTGAGGGGTTTGCGTCTTTAATAAACTACGACAGTTTGCGTTCACTGAACAGTTAATAAATCCATACGAGACGGCATGCACTAAATTCCAGGGGTTTCATTACCACGACGTAAAATGGGCGTGGCTCGGTCGGTGTTTGGGAAACTCCCCCTTAAAAACATACTGAGAGGTCACCGATCATGCGCAGCACAAGTTCTTTTTTAGCGCGGTCATTTCAAACAGGATGATTATGGATAAAGAACCTACCGCGGTGGATAACGAAGGAAAAAACAATAGTACAGGTTATTTTTTTTCTTGTTTTTATAATGTTATATTTTAAAGATTTCATTAGCAAAAACAGCTGACCTCGTTTTAATCCGTATTACTCCGTTTTACTGTCTCTGGGCTTTTGTAGTTCCATTTTAAACCAAATAATAATGGTTGTGGTAAGATTAACCGTGTTTTTGTAGTTTAAAATATGGTATTCAGTCATGTTTAAACAAATAAATAACACATTTTTTGTAATAAATCGTGGTTAGTTTTTCTTTCTCGATCTTAGTTAATTAACATAACTCATATTTATTTTCTATTTTTATTTTAAAGTCATCATACACAAAACAACTGAGATCAGGACAGGTATCTGATGTTACTGTATATAAAAGTGATCATACATGAAACACCTGGGATCAGGACAGGTATCTGATGTTAATATATATAATATAAAAGTGATCATACATGAAACACCTGGGATCAGGACAGGTATCTGATGTTAACTAATATAAAAGTGATCATACATGAAACACCTGAGATCAGGACAGGTATCTGATGTTACTGTATATAATATAAAAGTGATCATACATGAAACACCTGAGATCAGGACAGGTATCTGATGTTAACTAATATAAAAGTGATCATACATGAAACCCCTGGGATCAGGACAGGTATCTGATGTTAACTAATATAAAAGTGATCATACATGAAACACCTGAGATCAGGACAGGTAACTGATGTTAACTAATATAAAAGTGATCATACATGAAACACCTGAGATCAGGACAGGTAACTGATGTTAACTAATATAAAAGTGATCATACATGAAACACCTGGGATCAGGACAGGTATCTGATGTTAATGTATATAATATAAAAGTGATCATACATGAAACACCTGGGATCAGGACAGGTATCTGATGTTAACTAATATAAAAGTGATCATACATGAAACACCTGGGATCAGGACAGGTATCTGATGTTAATGTATATAATATAAAAGTGATCATACATGAAACACCTGGGATCAGGACAGGTATCTGATGTTACTGTATATAATATAAAAGTGATCATACATGAAACACCTGAGATCAGGACAGGTATCTGATGTTAATGTATATAATATAAAAGTGATCATACATGAAACACCTGGGATCAGGACAGGTATCTGATGTTACTGTATATAATATAAAAGTGATCATACATGAAACACCTGAGATCAGGACAGGTATCTGATGTTAACTAATATAAAAGTGATCATCCATGAAACACCTGGGATCAGGACAGGTATCTGATGTTAACTAATATAAAAGTGATCATACATGAAACCCCTGAGATCAGGACAGGTATCTGATGTTACTGTATATAAAAGTGATCATACATGAAACACCTGAGATCAGGACAGGTATCTGATGTTAACTAATATAAAAGTGATCATACATGAAACCCCTGGGATCAGGACAGGTATCTGATGTTAACTAATATAAAAGTGATCATACATGAAACACCTGAGATCAGGACAGGTATCTGATGTTACTGTATATAATATAAAAGTGATCATACATGAAACCCCTGAGATCAGGACAGGTATCTGATGTTACTGTATATAATATAAAAGTGATCATACATGAAACCCCTGAGATCAGGACAGGTATCTGATGTTACTGTATATAATATAAAAGTGATCATACATGAAACACCTGGGATCAGGACAGGTATCTGATGTTAACTAATATAAAAGTGATCATACATGAAACACCTGAGATCAGGACAGGTATCTGATGTTACTGTATATAATATAAAAGTGATCATACATGAAACACCTGGGATCAGGACAGGTATCTGATGTTAACTAATATAAAAGTGATCATACATGAAACACCTGAGATCAGGACAGGTATCTGATGTTACTGTATATAAAAGTGATCATACATGAAACACCTGGGATCAGGACCAACACGTTCTCACTCCCAACTCGTCATATACTGATGCTTGGTCAGGAACCCTCGGCGTAGGTTATTGACGCACAAGGTACCCCTTTAGCGTCACATTTAGACGTGCAGGGATTCCCTATAGAATATGTACCTGAGCCTGAGGCGTCATAGGGAGACGCTGGAGGCTCGTATAATTACCAATAGATGTCAACGCAAATTTTAAAACCTGATTTACGCCTATTATCGCAGTTTTCTTCTTTTAAAAATATGAAATTTTTATTTTGTTCATGAAAAGCGTCTGTAAACGGGGTCGAAACTACTGTATGAATAAACTTCGGCCCACGTGACATCCCTTCACGGTGAGTTTAACGCCGCTCTGCTATTGGTCAAACTGCATCAGCGCTGAGTTCTCAGATGAGTTCAACTGTCAACATTAAATAGTGTGTTAATGCTGCATAATGTATTTTTATTGGAGATTAGTTGGTGTTTATAAATATATTATCATTTACTTCAAATTTAATGAGTGAAATTATACTCGGTTGCCCAGTTTAGGGTAACTATGCCTAATAAAACTTTGATTCATTCATATTATTTATTTATTTTTTTTACTTTAAAAAATATTACATTTCAAGTACTAAGTTTAAAAAATGTTTTTGGCTGATCTTTTTCATTTTAAATTATTTATTGAAGTTCTGGTCAATGTATGTGGCGATCTATTTTTTACAGTCTATGCTCGCTATCCCAAGGTTCATTGCGATCCCAAGGTTCACTGCGGTTTTCCACAAGGTAAGTAAAAAGTAAACAAATAAAGACAATTTGTTGATTAAGCATGTACTGTAAACTAGCGACGTTATGTAATTACATCAAGTTCATTTATTAAAAAAATACTTTTTCTTCACATATAACGTTGGTCATCCATAGCTCAAAACAATAACGTTATATACATTTTAAGATGAGGAACAGTGTTACCAGATTGTTGTTTTCCACAATACAATTCGTGCAAAATCTATATATAATATGCAATTTTGTCTGAGTGTCATCTCTTATCATTGACATGCATAGTAGGAAATAAATGCTGTGTTTTGCTGACAGATCATTCAGGATGTTGATGCGTCATTATTGTAAACTTTGTAAAATGTTCATGACTGAATGAGGAGCACTGGTCGCTATAATGTGGACATTTTCACACCCCTAAACATGATGCAGCACAAAACGAAACGTGATTGGTTGGTTAAACTGTCAGTCAGAGATCATTGTGGACAGTCCTTGATTAATCAAAGTGGTCAGGGTTCCCAGAAGAGACAGATGGTGAACTTGAAGAAACGTATATGAGAGGAGAATGATCTGTGCAGTTCAGTTTTCTCACGAGCATTTTAATATAGTCTACTGCTTTATTCAGCACTGAACTCACTATACATAGAATACCAGGAGAGAAGTGGATATGCTGCAACTGACAAGTAAATATCCAAATTTCTCAGTCTTATAAAACTTGCTTAACATGCATCACCCTGATTTACTAACTGTCATTTCATTAGAGCTATTGGATTCTTGCATGTAATATGCTTAACAGCGTTGTAGAGAGATGCAATTATTAATTATGTAAATAATTCATTCATTCATTTTCCTTTCGGCTTAGTCCCTTTATTATTCTGGGGTCACCACAGTGGAATGAACCGCCAACTTATCCAGCATATGTTTAACCCAGCAGATGCTCTTCCAGCTGAAACCCATCTCTGGGAAACATCCATTCACACACACTCATACACTACGGACAATTCAGCCTACCCAATTCACCTGTACCGCATGTCTTTGGACTGTGGGGGAAACCGGAGCATCCGGAGAACCGGAGAACATGCAAACTCCACACAGAAACGCCAACTGACCCAGCCGAGCCTCAAACCAGCGACCTTCTTGCTGTGAGGCGACAGCACTACCTACTGCGCCACTGCTTCTCCTAGGTAAATAATATACTGTCGATTTCTCCTAAATCCATTGTTTATGTCACTAATAATAAGCAAGCAACACACGAAACATTTCTCTGCATAAATCAGTAAACACTTTCCTATTATCAGGACTGACCTCTACATCCAGGAGCAACAGCTGCCCATCAAAATCTCACTAGCCAATCAGAAAAGACAGATGTTAAGTCCCGCCCCCACGAGAATTTGTGCAGGACATTGTAAAACACTTAATGTGAAAACACAGAGCACATCTACACATCAACCAGAGGAACCCATATTTCTGACAAACTTTACTTTTATTAAGTTTAACGTTAAATACTTAACACTAACTATTATTAAAAGAGCAATCTCATGAATCCACATCTAACGTCAACAATATTGTGTTAAGCGTTCTCTCTTATTGTTGTGGGAGAGGCAATGAAATGCAGACAAGAGCATTCTTTTAACAGCAGAAAGTTTATCCTAAATAAAATTTCATGAACAGCTTTTTATAAATGTGGTTTCCCCCAGTTGTGGTTTAGTTATGTTAAGCCTTTCATTATTATTCAGCAGTAACTGTATCTACCGGCAGGTGGGAGTGGCACTGTTGTCACATGATGTTTAAAAAATCCCGCCACTGCACTTCTTTTATTCATTATTTTGAAGAGCTGAAGTTGATGAGGTAATAATACAACTCTTACGCGAAACTGAAAAGTTCTAACTACTAATGAAGCTTAACATTTGTTTCCACAGTATAAAATATGTGTAGTTTTGGTGAAATAAAATAACTGTAATCAATAAAATGTGCATCATATCAATGCATACATGCAAATTAGTCAGAAAAACGTGCATTGTTCTTTCTTTCTACATATGATATAAATATCTAGGCATATTTATCTAGATATGATATAGCCAGTCACATCTGTTTCTGTAATAGTTAAATCACAGTGAGCTCATGCATATAGCATATTGTATATCTACATTCTACTTTAACATGCTATGTCAGTTAGCAGGGGATTATAAATCGACTTTCTTATGAAAATACCTAAGATGGCTGGAAGAAGACATACAGTTGAAGTCTGATTAGCCCCCGTTGAATTATTAGCCCCCTGTTCATTTTTTCCCCTAATTTCTGTTCAACGGAGAAGATTTTTTCGACAAATTTCTGAACATAATAGTGTTAATAACTCATATCTAATTACTGATTTATTTTCTCTTTGTCATGATGACAGTAAATAATATTAGACTAGACATTTTTCAAGACACTAGTGTTCAGCTTAAAGTGACATTTAAATACTTTAAAGGCAGGTTAGGGTAATTAGGCAAGTGATTGTATAACGATGGTTTGTTCTGTAGACTATCAGAAAAAATGTACATTAAAGGGGCGAATAATTTTGACCCTAAAAGGGTTTTTTAAAAATGTAATACTGATTTTATTCTAGCTGAAATAAACGAATAAGAATTTCTTCAAAAGAAAAAAATATTATCAGACAAACTGTGGAAATTTCCTTGCTCTGTTTAACATAATTTGGGAAATATTTAAAAAAAGACAATAAAATTGAAAGGGAATAATAATTCTGACTTCAACTGTATAAACATTTATTATCAAAGTCGTGTAAATGATCAGTTAAAGCCTTTTTATGCTTATTCAGATCTTATTTTAATCCAACTACAGCAATAGCTGGATGCCTTCATTCATATTAAGGATTTCCTGGACTGTTACTTTTGTGAGGCAGATCTGGAATTTCAACTCAATGAATGAATGAAACAGGCATTACTTGCATTTAAAGTGCTACAATGCCCACATCACCTTATTTTGAGGAAAACTGAAAATAAATCTCCCTATAAAGACATTTGAAGTAAACAAATTTCTAGCATATAAACCTTTATTTTTATTTTTTTACTATTTTTGATAAAATTGTTATTATGTCAAAAAAGTAGCCCATTGAATATCAATATTTTGCAAGCTATTGAATTTAGAAATTCCAGTATCTTGACAACACTACACCTTAGTTAATAAGTTAACCTTATAACCTTAGATATAAGTCACAAAGCTTCAAAATTTATTGCTAAAAGTCAACTCAAAAGCCCTATTTATTATTAAACCATTTATAAATCTATTATAAAAGTAGATTACCTTATGAAAGTGGTGGTATTTTAGCGGGGTGAATTAGAACATTATTTTTTAATGGGGATGGGGGTTGTTTGGGGGGGGTTTTGGGGCTAAGCCCCTTATCCCTTTCGACCCTAGCAACGCCCCTGATTGTTACTGAAGCTGAAGTGAAGTGAATGCAGTTTATTTGAAGATGATGCTACTTTTTGCTATTTAGCTGTTTGCTTTTTATATTTTCACTGAGGTGAAGTTGGTTTTATTTTCACACCTTCAGATTTTCTACTTAATAATTTCATTTCAGAAAAGTTTTCTTTGCAAATTCTAAATAAGGAAATCATATTTGCATTAAGGTACAACACTGTTCACAGTCAATTAAACAGTGCTGATGTTGTCTTTCATACATGTGATTTTAGACCCAATATTCATATTAGCAAAAGTTCAAATGAACAAATGTGCACATAAAACCAACTTTACCTCAATTTAATTCTCAGTTTTTTTTTTTTTTGTAAATATATAATTTTGTTCGCTTTCAGAAAGCGTTTTATTTTGGTTATTTGTCAGAAATCCAATACAGACAAACATTATGTGTGTTTTTAGTGTTGGACTAAAACATCATGTCTGTGATTTATTTTCACTTTTAATTTGGTGAAAACACAATTGTAAAAACGTTTTTATCGAATAATCAGAGGATAAAACAGCAACAGCTCAGAATATAAATGTCCTGTTAGAAAGAGGAAAATCCCCATACATGCCATACAAACGTAAGAGACATTTGAACAGACGCAGACAGGTTCTTACCTGTAGATTGTGATGAAGCTCCCTCTGCCATCTTCAATGAATGACAATCCTCCAAACACACGGTTTATAACATCAATTTAATGCTTTACACAAAACAAAAAGGGCAAATTGATTAAACAAACTGAAGAAAACCCGAAGAGAAGAGCCGCTGTCGAGTTTAGCTGCTTTCACTTTTGCTTTCTTCTTCTTCTTCGTTTACTGGCCGTTCATTCCTAAAGAGTAATACCGCCACCTACTGTATTTGTTATGCATTTGCGTGATGGTGATCTGTATTGTCTATGTAGCTTGATGAAGGGAAAACAACAACTGCGAAGTTTTCTGTTTTTTTTTTTTTGCTACCGAGGTGGTTTTTATGCAAATTTTATATCTGTTTCATCAACAGAACCCGCACAGTTATATACAATTAAAAATATACATTTTTTCGAGGGAAAAGATTTTTATGTTTTTATTTGTTTTTTTTATTATTTTTATTGACATGTGAATCTGTTGCACCCAGAGGTTGAAATAGGCTTAAATGAAAACCAGCTTAGCAAACTTATCAATACATGTATTAATGTTTAAAAATGATTACCCTGAAAAAATATTTACAATTTTAGAATTATCTTTTTCAATGATCTCTGTTACGTGTTTAAGTTGTTAAATAATTAAATGGATGAAACATAACAATCAACGAGGCTGGATGAACAAGGAGAATACACAACTGCTTGAGAAGTGAAACAAACGTATTTATTAAACAGATAATGTCAAACAATGAATAGGAAAATGTAATGTATATGTACTTTTCAATAATCCATTAAACAAAGAAAGCAGGAGTGTTGCCAAAACAAAGAAATAAATAGAACAAAACAATCTAACTAAACCCCAACCCACTAAACTGACTAACCAAAGAAAAATGCAGAAACAAAACCGTAATCTTCAGCACGACGCTTACTAAACTTCATAACTGCAAAGCATAATTACAGATGTGGCAAAACCTGCTTCAACTAACTAACAGATAGATCGACTAAGCTGCTCACATTATTAGAGTTCTCGTAAAGTACACACTGTTAGCCAGTAGCAAATCAAGATCTCATATAATCCATTTCTCATGAAGATCGTTCAACTTCTCACTAGACAATAAACTGAGCTGCACAAGTTTATCTAATAAATCAACCTCTCAATAAATAGAAAACTAGAACACAGCAATCGCATTTAAACCAAACGAAACAAACACAAGTGATCAGGCCGGCCGACACAGAGGAGATTTGCTGTTAGACAATCGCTGTTCAAGAACAGCGCAAGCTCACGGCTTTTATACTGCGCGAACCCAATCCTTATTGGCGCGCCGATTGAGTGACGATAGTGATTGACAGCCCACTCGACCAATGGTTGGACACCTAAAACAGGACAAGATACACAGCGGAAAAGAGAGAAGAGCACGCGAAACAAAAAACAAACAACAGAACACCACAAAACATACCTGAAACGTAACAATCTTATTTAATTATTCTTATTTTTAATAGTGTTTTTAATTTTATGGCCCATTAAAAATACCACAACTGTTAAGGGGGTTTAATGACATGTTTTAAGTATATAATAAGTTTTCCAGATCGGTGATCAGTTTAACCAATGCAAATCACAGCCCTTTCAGCTGAATTGAGTGCAGAGATCAACAGAAGATGCTGCTGTTTTTTATTAAAGACTAAACTGATAAAATAGACAAACTTTGAGCTGGTTTTGTCTCCGTCTCAATGATTATATAACAGACGACGTGTATCAGCTGATTACAATTAATCAAGCAACACACAGACAGTAAATAAACACCTGGTAGCTGATTTGGATAAATACAGATCAGCAAGAGCCTAAAACTGCATCTTTAGACACTCAGACATAAACATATCTATCAGGGTATAATTGTAAAATGGAAAAAAAAAGTTAAATGGACAAATGCAAGCATTATTTGAGAGACTTTTAATAATAATGAAATGATAATGTCTTAATGATCTTGAAAAAAAAAGGCGAACAGCAACAGTTTACAAGCATAAAAAAAACTATAAATGATGAAGAAAATAGTGATCATGTGTCATAAATGTCAAGTGCAAATATCGGCAGATTTGTATGTGGTTTAACACACTTGATCATCTTTTATGTATCAGATTTTGCTGCTTTTTTAGGTTGGACTCCTGCAGTCTAGACCAGTGGTTCCCAACCTTTTTCTTTGGGGCCCCCCCACATGAACATATACAAACATTGGAGCCCCCCCACCATATAAATACACACGCTCGCACACACATATGCACTGTGTATATATATGTATATACTATGTATATATATATATATATATATATATATATATATATATATATATATATATATATATATATATGTATATCTTTTTCTTCACCTCTAAAGAATCACTGCATTTACGTCTCTCTGCCATTTTTGTTTTGATTTTGCCTTTACAACACGTTGACAAGCACATTGTGTGAGTGAGCAAAATTTAAATAATTATTTAAAGTTATTTATTTTAATTATTTTTACTATTATGTTGGAATTTTAAGCATGTGTTTAGATTTTTTTTGTACTTAAAAATACATAAACTGTATAATAGTAGGGCTGCTCGCTTTTGGGAAAAATCATAATCACGATTATTTTGGTCATAATTGTGTTCACGATTATTCAAAATGATTATCAGTTGAAGTCAAAATTATTAGCGCTCCTGAGAATTTTTTATTTTTTTTATAAATATTTCCCAAATTATGTTTAACAGAGCAAGGAATTTTAACAGTATTTCCTAAAATATTTTTTCTTCTATTTGTTTTATTTTAGCTAGAATAAAGACAGGTTTAAATATTTTGAAACCAATTTAAGATCAATATTATTAGCCCTCTTAAGCAATATATATTTTTGATTGTCTGCAGAAGAAACTACTGTCATACAATGACTTGCCTAATTACACTAAGCCTTTGAATTGCACTTTAATCTGAATGCTTGTATTTTGAAAAATATCTAGTCAAATATTATGTGCTGTCATCATAGCAAAGATAAAAGAAATCAGTAATTAGAAATGAGATATCAAAACTATTATGTTCAGAAATGTTAAAAAAAAATATTTCCATGAAACAGAAATTGGGCAGGAAAAGGGTTGCTAATATTCAGGAGGGCTAATAATTCTGACTTCAACTGTACACATAGTTATTTTCCACCCTGCAAAGGAAAGAGAAATAAATACAATAGAATAAAAATATTAAACAAACTGTGCTTTAAGCATCTTCACTGTAGGAAAAACACTAACTACAGCAGTCCTTCAGTCAAGAGCAGCGAAGGTTTTCTCGTTGTTTGATTAATAATCATAAAAACAGGCGGCAGAAGGACAGTGGCGTAGCGGACGGGCCCGCAGGGCACGCACCGCGGGGGGGGGCCCCGCGTGATTAGGGGGCCCCGCGTCGTCGCGATTTTCAATAAACTCTTGGGAACAACTGTGGTCGGAACTCGGAACCAAAGTTCACAGGTCTGTGTTCTCTAAACACCTTTCAAGCGGTGGACTACTTCATTGCGATTGCTTGCCGCCAATGTTGCCAACTTAGCGACTTTGTCACTAGATTTAGCGACTTTTCAGACCCCCCTAGCGACAAATCTAGCGACTTTTTTGTGTGTTATTGGAGATTTTTTTTAGACTGTCATTTGTCCATACTGTACCGTCCCTACTCTTCTCAACGAGCTGCGTGTGATGCCGCCGGCCCCTCCCCCGCCTCACAGCACTGACAGGCGGCCCAGTCAGTCCTCGTACAGCAGCCTCTCCCACCTGCAGCCCGAGAGCAGCTCACCCCTCTGCGTACCGACGACAATTGATTTAGCACAGGCAGTGTGAAGGTATTTCCCTTGTACAGTCAAACCGATCTACTTCTACTTTATTTTAACAATTTAATTGGACCGTTTATTCTTTTCTTGTTCACAATCACAGATATTTTAGTGACAGTTTCTGAACTTGTCTGAGTTTATTACATGAGAGAGATTACGGCACATTCACTACACATCTATAATGACATACTGTATTCAAACAGCAATACATTTAGTTAAATAAACATGCTTATATAAAGTGTAGTGCAATTATAAATACCCCTTTATTAACCATAGGCTGTTAAACAAACAGAAACGGTAGAACGTGATGACGTAAGTGATATGCAAATTGACGTATGACGTATTCCCCCCACTTCATCAGGGGGCCCAGTCAGCAATCCCTGCAGGGGGGCCTCAGCATTTTGCGCTACGCCACTGCAGAAGGATTATAGCGCGCTGTCTCTTTAATAGTTTCTCTTTCACGTCTTTTAATCCTCAACTCGTTTGTTTATTACACAAATGAAGGTTAATGTACATAATTACTAAACACCGCGTTTTGACACCTATTTGACCATTAAAGCGCTCACGTTAAGATGACTAGATGTCTGCGCTCCTCTGTTCCTCTCAGTGTGTGAATGAGAGCGAATGCTGAGCGGCCGCATATGCTTCTGACTGCATGTGCGTGCTGCACACACACATAAGTACGCGCTCTTTCGTGCTTTTTAGAGCAACACGTGTACAACTGGAAAGTGGCGGTATATGATGCAATAATCATTTATCTCCATTAATGCTTTTTTTTTATAATCGTTTGAAATCGAAATCGGATTTTTGATTAATTGCAAAGCCCTATATAATAGTGGAGCATTTTTATACCCTTTTCTACCTCAACACTTATCCTCTCCCGCGCCCCCCTTGTGAACGGACCCCAGGTTGGGAACCACTGGTCTAGACCACTCACAGGTCTTATCACACATACACGCATTCACATTTTCAAAAAAAAAAAAAAACTCAAACTGAGCTAATGATCACATATCAAACACATAATAACTGCATCATAACATTGTTGAGTGAGAAATAAAATCTTGACATCCTTTTATCTCATTGTACATAAAAATGACTAATGACTAAATGAATACATTAAATGATACATTAAATGATACACAAACAAATCAAAATGACATGAATGATGATTATAAATGATTTAAGGTTTAACTGAAATAAACAATACATTAAGTACAAGAGACTCCTGAGACTCAACACACACTACAAAGAGTCCTCAGATACATCACTAGACAGTTAGCCAACATATAACTGACATGATCAAACAGGTATTAATATTCTGGTGAAAGTAAAGAATGAGAGGTTTAGACAATCCCGCTCTCATCACCGCAATAGCATGCTGTTTGATCTACTATAAGAAGCTGTATTCAATATATTGAGTATTTGAGTGTATTTGAAAGAACAGCAATTTCCAGTATTGTCCAAAACCAAAGTGACCTCAGTCAATCCCACAATGCACCACAGAAACAAGTGTACAAGCCATGTATACTTAACGGCTAAAAAAGACCCAGAATGCACTTTGAGAATTCACTAGCCAAATTAATTTCTGTGTTTGTCCACAAGACAGCTTCAGCAGTGGATTTGTATTGGTGTAAGTTTTAAAATAAAACATTATTTAGCTTAAGTAATGCACTGTATGCATATATGACTGAAATCTAAAGCTTTGTTTCAGTAATTATACAGCTGGCTGAGTGTGAAATAACTATCACAGGGATCCACTTTATATTGTATCTCCGGGTATTGCTGATGAGGAAGATCACTTATTTCTACTTTGTTTAATTTTCAGTAAAACCATTTGATAATTCTCTCCATAAAGCTTTCATTCAATTGTAAAGTGCACTGTCCAAATAAACTTATAACTGCATCTTCTTTTGTACATTTTCGCCAACTTGCTGGGATCTTACCTAACCTCTCAAATGTTTTATCATAATATTTCTCCAGATCTCTCTGGAATCTACACACAAACCACTTCCAGTAGGGCAGTTCAGAGAGATCAGGGGTGATGCTCCAGTCTGCATAAACTCCTCCTGCTTTCCTGTAGTCTTTCCATAATATTTCAGAGGAGTTACTTATAAATGTTCGACGACTGCTCGCTACAGCTGATGTGCAGATTTGAGTTGACAAATTTGTTGTTTTCCAGTAACTTATTCCATTAAGTCCAATTACTCGATGGAAAGCAACACTGTGGTCTCCGTCATGGTTTTCTATGGTGTTTGTGCAGGTGGCTCTACAGAACGGGCACTGAACCCAACAGCACTGACAGAACTGATCAATCAGGAGCTCATCTGGTCTGTCATTGTAGTCCAGCTTCAACAGAAAGTCATTGAGGTGTTTGCTTTTATCAGATATAATTGCAGGAAGCTCTTGTTTTATCACATTTTCTAGGAGATTGAAATCATCAACATCATCATGTTTGACTCCACTGAGGTGTTTTTCAGAGAAGATCAGCTGATCTGAGAGCTGCTGTGTGAAACTCTTCAACCACAAAGCAACATCTCCACTATTAGCTTGAGCATGTTCAGTAGATGCATGAGCTGCGTTCAGGATCTTCTGCTGCAGGAGTTCAGTGTTCTCCTTCATCTTGGGTAAAACACTGTCATTGAACTGATCACTGATGTACCGGCTGACCTCATCTCTGATGAAATACTTGACGTAATCTCTGGGATGATGAATGTAGTCCATGTATTTGTCAAAGTTCTCCTCTTCTGCCAGTGTCTTCAGGATGTGTTTCTCCAGGTTTGATCTGTTTCCCTTCAGTGATTCACAGTTTTTCATGATTTCATCTGCTAAAACTCTCGCAGTTTCCTTACAGACGCTCTGCTCAATGGGCTCTTTCAGTTTCTGACAGATGATCTCTCCAAAAACAGTAGCAGATGTTGCTCCATGAAGGTATTTCTGGAAAACACAGTAGTATTCCTCTCTCTTCCTCTCCAAATAGAGAAAAGGGTCATTTGCTTCTCTGAATTGTCTGTGGTGGTCACTGATCATTTTCTCAGATCTTTTGAATACAGAATAAACCAAATCCATGAAGAATTCATTCTTGAACACGTATTTCCCTGATCTTTCCTCATGTTCTGTCACTCTTGCCTTGATGTAGCCTGTGAGTTGTTGAATGCAGCTGATGTTGTAGCCCATCTTTGAAATGTTTAATGCCTGAATCATTGTGTCTGTCTGCTGAGCAACATCTCTGACAAATAATCTTATTTCCCAATCTTTAGAGTGATTGTAACCAAGCAACCCTTTAGCCATTTTAAGAGCTCCTGTAATTACGCTGGATTTCTTTAACTGTATATAATCTGAATAATCAGGCACAGTAAAAATATCCTTATACCCTCCCCAGTGGTCTACAGGAGCACTTACACAGATGTCCCCGAGGATCTGTCTCACGTCTCTCATTATGTCGATGTTTTGGATTGGGCTAGCACCTTTGGTGATTTCCTTCATCGACTGATTCCAGAGCAAATCAAACTCTTTCTTCAGCGTCTCTTCATCAGTTGTGTTGTGTTTGAGTTTTAAGGCCAGCTCTTTGCTCTTTTCATAGAGAGTGTTTTCATCATCAGTTCTCTGAGCATCAATCTTCTTCTTCAACTTTCGCTGCTGAAGAATCTCATTTAATTTCCTCTTTGTTTCCTTCACAATGTTTTCCTCAAGCTCTTTGATTTTAGTTTCAAATCTGTTTTTCCACTGAATCAGAATGTTTGCATCTGGATCTTTCTCAAAGAACTCTGACATTGATTTTTTCACTTCTTCGCTGGTCTGCTTCAGTTCTCTCTGTAGATCAGGTTCCTCAACTTCATTAATTGCTTCATTTTCTATTTGGATGTGCATTTTGTTCTTTATTTCCATCATAGCACTGCGGAGACTCCAGGACCACTTGCTGTATTCAGTCTCCAGTTTCCTGTACGTTGCTACCTCCAGAGAATTTCTGAAGCTGAAGACAAACCGTTCATTCAGTAGAGCCTCCCAGAGATCTTTAATACGGTCCTTTATATGCACCAGTCCCATTCCATCTGACTTTGACGCATGAGACATGATAGTTTTCTTCAGTTCTTGAATATTCTGACAGTAGGCTGAGTTTGGTAGGGCCATAGGTGGATTACCATCCCAGAGCTGAGCAAAATATTTTACATCATTCTGTATATCAAATCTAATGACATCACTGAAGCGTTCAGCATCACAGACTTCATCTTTAGCAGCAAGTTTTGTCATCTCATCCAGTGTCTCCTGCAATCGTTTTCTTCCCTCTTCATTTTTCTCTCCAGCTGTGACGTCTGAAACATTCTGATGCACAAACACACATCTGGGATTCAGTCTGACCGTCTTCATCCTCAGGAAGGCCTGAACAACAATCTGAAGAATGTCCTGCATCTCTGATGGGTTTTCTCCAAAGATGTTGATCAGGGTCATACTACCAAGCCCAACAACAAATGTGGCCAGTTCATTGTCATGATGTCTTGATTTTCCACCCAGTTCTACAGCACGAAGACCCTCAGTATCAACAACCAGAATATAGTCAACGTTCATCTCTTTTTTCATCTCCTCTGACATTTTGACCAGCTGCATGAAAGCTCCTCTGGTGCACCTGCCTGCACTGACAGGAAACTGGAGTCCAAACATGGCGTTCAGCATGGTGGATTTCCCAGAGCTCTGAAGCCCTAAAACTGACAGCACGAAGACTGTAGTCTGGTCTCCCAGTTTCTGGACGAGTTGATCAAGAACAGCAGAAATCCAGAGCAGAGGAACATGAGCAGCATCTCCATCCATCAGCTCCAGTGGAAACCCAGAGATCATCAACTGTGCCGCAAGACTCGGGAGAGAAGAGAAGTGAACTGGCAGATCTTTCTTGTTCTCCTTCACAGATGAACATGATTCATAGATCTGACCGATCTCCCTCATGATGTGCTCCAGACCAAAGACTGCAGCTTCAAATTTTGCCTGTTTTGGAGCCCTATGATGTGCTAATTTGTCTTCTTTTTCTTGCAATTTTTGTTTTTTTGTCAAAGTGTCATCTTTTTTGTCATGTTGGTCAGGAACTAAAAATAAACTGAAAAAATTAAGTGAAATAAACTCATCCATGAGAATTACAAGCCATTTAAGAAAATATAGCTTGTTTGCAGTATTTTGGTCTATTTCCCTAATAAAGATCTTCATAAACTCACTCAAGTCCGCCTCATGCTGCTGTTCACGGATTTTGTCCATTTCTGTTTGTTTCTGACTGATTTCCATTTCTATGTCATGTGTTTGGGGTCGATGAAGCTCTTTGTTCTTCTGACTCCACTGATGCCACAGTTTCCCCTGATGAGGCAGAAATGATTCTTTACTCTCTGACAGATCTTTCTTCTCCAGTAAACTGATCATCTGCTGTGCTGCTTCTCTTCCTCTCCTGCAGTCTTCATCATCTTCCTCATCGACTCTGATGTCTGAGTGTTTGGACAGATCTTCAAGACTGAAAGTAGAAGATGACTCAGAGAGACAATCACTTAAAGCTCTTTTGAGTTCCTTAGACACATCTGACTGATTTCTGTCCTTCAGGCCAATTTTGAATTTCCCTTTCTTAATCTGTTGCACTGTAGATTTATCTTCAGTAAAGAGGCAAATCAGTGGCTTTGAGTTTCTGTACAGGTTTTGAATCTTTTCTGCATGTTTGGCACTTTTGTCTAGTCGTGGCAGAAGAACCACATTGACTGAGGCCATTTCAGTGAGGATCTTCCACTGTTTCTCATGGTCTCCTGCATCTCCATGTAGATTACAGAAGGCCACACAGTCAGTGAATTGATCCTCATTTGTACCAGAAGGGCAGAACCAGGCGATCTCCACCACTCCGTCCATCAGGACTCTGGATCTGCTGCTGCCCGGACAGTTCCTGTGGAAGAACGTGTTGGGTTTCTCATTGATCAGACTGTTCATCAGCTGTGACTTGGATGAAGACACTGAGCCAAACCTGAAGAAGAACACCAGTGGAGCCTGTACCTTCCAGATCGGCTGGGTTTGACTGATGGTTTCATTGTCGGTGGTTTTCCTTTTCCAGCTCTTGTTGATTTGTCTGAATGTCCAGAGGGGAAACTCAATCTGTTGTGTTTCTGGATCAGGAATTAGCAGAGGCAGAGCGAACTGACACTGGGACAGTTTAGTAACCATCAGCTGCTTCAGGAAACCATCAGCACAATGAAACACGGCCATCTGAATGTCCATTGGGTGGACCTGCTCCCGAACTGCTGGTTCATTAGAAAAAGACATTTCTTCAAATATATTACCCTCATCTTCATCTGAGTCTTTAGAAGTTTGTTCCGTGTAAGTCTCTTTATTAGTCTCTTCAACATGAATGTATCTTGCTCTGTAGTTCATCATCAGCAGTTTTTGCAGGAAACACTGAACCAGCTCTTTTTCATCACAAGAGTCATGAGACTCTAATGAATGTTCAGTTATCTGATGAACTTCTGCAACATTCAGTTTTTGGTGCTTGCCTTCTAGATGAAGTCTGTGAAGTATGTTATTCATTTTTAATCTCTTCCAGTTGATTGTATTGCTCTTGCCTGACCCCTGTTCAAAAAGTCCTAACTGTATCCTGTTGAATAAATAGAAATGTATAAACTTATTAACATAGTACAGTAATCCACTTAATAATGCTGCAATCATTTCAGTAATTTAGACTTTACATTTTGTTAAAATGATGCTCAAACTCAATATCTCAATCAACACTGCAGAACTCAAAGCAATAATATTGAGCATTTGTTTGCAGACAAAGAGCTACCCATGATGATTAAAGAGCCACGGCGATAGACAGCAACAGAATGTATTATTAGGCATATTATTGAGCTCAGTGGTCCATCTGACCAGAACTGATGCATGAACCAGCAACAATGACTGTACAAGTCTCCACCCACATCTTCAGTGCTGAGGTTGAGCTTATTCTTAAGTTATTATCATGAACTTTAGAACAGCTTTAAAGTCTGCCAGATCTGCTTATTTTTCAAATTTATTATAAGAAATCCTAGCATCTTCTTTAACACAGTGGCCTGTGTTTACCGAAACACTCAACAGCTGTTAAAATTGACCTTACCCCGATGGTCATTGTTACATCACCATGTTAATGTTGTCTTCACAGGTGCTCCTGCATTTTGCTCACCAGTCCAGGGCCATACCAGCTCCCAGGATGGCCAAAAGTCCAGGGTCAGCTCCCAAGAACTCCCCTGCCAGAGCTGCAACCAGAGCCTCTATTGCCAGAGTTAAACAATCTGCCAGAGCTCCCCTGTTGCAGCCACCAGAGCTGCCCAAACCTCCATCACTGCCAAAGCCAGACGCTTCCAATCCGAGGGCCTCCAGAGCCAAAGCCTTTAGACCCTGAGATGACACTGCCACAGCATACATCTCTAAAGCCAGAGTCATTACCACCAGAGTGCTTTCTGACTTGCCAGAGCTTCCAGAGATGTGACTACTGCCACCAGAACTGCTGCAAGAGCTGCAAAAGTCATCACAGCCACTGTCAGCAGACCTGTAAGAGCCATCTGACCTGAGTGCTGCCAGAGCTGCTATCAGAACTCCCGGGTCTCTGCCACAGCTGCCACCTGTTTCAGCTACCTGATCTGCTAGTGTCTTCAGAGCTACTATTGTCAGACCTGCCAGAGCCAAATCCACATTTGCCAGGCATCTGTTCCAGATCCTAGACCTGTTTCTGCCCCAAGACCCAGGCCCTCCACTGCTCCACATCCAAGGCCTGCTTCTGCTCCACAATCCAGGCCCTCCACTGCTCCACAACACAGGATCTCCACTGCTCCACAACCCAGGCTTTCCACTCCTCCACAACCCATGCCCTTTACTGCTCCACAACCCAGGCCTGCTTTTGCTCCACAACACATGCCCTTCACTGCTCCACATCACAGGCTCTCCACTGCTCCACATCACAGGCTCTCCACTGCTCCACAACTCAGGCTATCCACTGCTCTACAACCCAAGCCCTAACACTGCTCCACAATCCAGGCCCATCTCTGCTTTACAAACCAGGTGCCACTTTGCTCTACAACCCAGGCCATCTGCTGCTCCTCAACCCAGGCCCACTTCTGCTTCACAACCCAGGCGCCACTTTGCTCTGCGATCCAGGCCAAACTCTGCTCCACAGTCCAGGCTCAACTCTGCTCCCCATCACAGGCCCTCCTCTGCTTCACATGCCAGGTCTGCTTCTGTTCTACAACTTGCTACTGCTCTATCACCCAGGCCCATCTCTTTTCATTGGACCTAACCCACCATCCCTGTTATGCCTCCACTGCACCCTCCTCTTCATTCATTCATTCATTCATTCATTCATTCATTCATTCATTCATTCTTCTTTTATCTTATTTATCAGGGGTTGCCATAGCAGAACAAACTGGCAATTATTCCAGCATATGTTTTACGCAGAGGATGCACTTCCAGCCACAACTCAGTACTGGGAGACACCCATACACTCACCCACAAGCACTCCTAGCCTATGGCCAAATTAGTTCATCCAATTCATCTATAGCGCATGTCTTTGTATTGTGCTACTCCTCCATCCTTCTATTGTTAATTTTACCTCTTTGATGCTGAACTGTCTTATGCATAATGATTATTTTTGCCTACCCTGACCATAGCCTGCATATTAGATTACTATTATGAATTTACCCTTTATACTGATGTTTGTCCCAAACTGCACGACCAAATGGTTGACCATATTTTGACAGACCATATCTTATTAAGAGGAGTACCTAACTTAACTAAACCTGAGATTGTAATGCCAAAAAAATCTACTAGTTGTCACTAACTCAATCAACAGCACTCGTCACAACATTGCTTCTACCATTGAAATCAAAAACAAGGAAATCACTCCTGATATGTGAACTGTTTTTGATGAAGATTTGCAAGGCAAGCATATTTTTTTGACATAATACCCTCTAAGAGCCCTAACTTTACATGTTATGTATGAAAAATATTTAGTGTGTTTGTATTAGTTTTTCATTTGCTTGAGCAAATGGTTGATTTGTCACTTTATGGTTAAGGTAGAAAAGCAAAACAAATGATTTCAAAACAATATTATGCATTTCTGCAGTCTGAATGGACTGTTTGCTGAGAAATATCAACTTTTTAAATATGACACAGCTTGTTATTTATTCATGAATATACTGAGATAATTTATTAAGTGTATATATATATATATATATATATATATATATATATATATATATATATATATATATATATATATATATATATATATATATATATATATATGTAACGAAGTTATATTTTTCATTGTAAATCCTCCTGAATTATGGAGCAGTTATGTGCTTTATAGAGTAAGGGCGCTCTCATGTGGTTTGTTTGGGTACCGCAGACATACAAGTTAGGCAGGAAGTGACCTAGCGCAGCAGATTTTTTTTTTTTTTTTTTTTTGGCTTATTTTTATTTTTTATTTTTTTTATTAAAGAGGTCGATCAAATACAATTACATACATAGAGACAAATAATACAAATAAATAAACAAATGCACAGAAATACACACAAAGACAAATAAACGCCAGGGTAATAAAAATAGGACTGATGAAATAAAGTTACATCTTAGAGAGACACAAAGGAAGAATATAAGGACACCGTTTTTGTTGCTTTTGGATGAAGAGAATGCTGGATAGTTTCCAAATATTGGTCTAGGTCGATTTTGAACAGATCAAAAAAAGGTTTAGAGCCACTAAACTTCTGTTTGTGAATATGAAACTTGGCTAATAGAATACACAAATTAACTACATATACTTTTTCCATGTTTTCTTTCGAGTCATCAAACAATCCAAAGAATATAACTTTAAAAGAAAAGGAAAAGTCACTCATAATATAAGATTGAATAAAGATCAACAAATCTGACCAGAATCTCTCTGTGAAGGAGCACTGCCAGAACAAATGAATAGAGTCTTCCTCTGAAGAGTGACAGAATGAGCAGTTTAAATCAATGTCAGGCTTATATTTCTAAAGACAGACCTTAGTAGGATAACATTTGTTCATAGTTCAAAGTCCATACTTTCTCCCATGGAATATTTTCAATAGTGTTATTACATAAGGGATTGTTATGATCTCTCTCTGAAAAAGGCCTCTAATTTTACAGTTATTTTTTTGTTGGTCTGCTGAAAAACACACACTTCCAACCATTGTGTCGATTAAATTCAGGGAGTGAGTGTGTGGCCATGGTAGTGTGACACCTTGCATTAGAATAAACACGCCAGAAGGGATAGAGTTTACAACAATGGCATATTCAGCAGGAATGTTAAACTTCTGCAAGAAATCTGGATAGTTGTAAAGTCTGCCTTCTGAGTTAAAGAGCTGGCCAACTAAAAGAAAGTTGTTTTTAAACCAATTTTCAAAATAGAGTGATTTATTTTTGTAAAGAATGTCTTTATTATTCCATAAATAATATCTGTGTGGAGAAAAGTTATGCTTGTATATTAGAGACCAGGCCAAGAGCATCTGCTTATGAAAATTGGAAAGTTTGATCGGTATCTTCAAAACATTATAATTACAAAGTAAAAGAAAATTTAAACCACCAACTTTGGAGAAAATATAATTAGGGATAATATTCCAGAGTGAGTGGGGATTTTTAAGAAAGTTTTTGAGCCAATTAATTTTAAAGGTGTTGTTTAACGTAGTAAAATCTAGATAATTCAGTCCTCCTTGTTTTATGGGGTTCATTATTACTGATTTCTTACCTAGCGCAGCAGATGCTGTGAGACAGCCATGCTTTGGGTAGGTGTTTTTCATGCTCCGTCTTAGTTTATCAATATTAACTTAAGAAAGTAGCGATTTCACACATTTAGTTTATAATTCGGTTATATTATCATTAAGCATTACGTTTGACTTGTGACATGTAGTTTTTGTAAGTTAAATGGCTTTTTATAAATGTCTACTGGATTATGCTCTTTAGCAAGGCCATGCGGTTGATTTGATTTTCTATTTCATTTAGATGTTGTATGTCTGCAGCAAGCAATCCACTAAACAGGGCTGTACTGTTTATTATTTCAAGTATGTCAATGTTCATTTGTTAATTGTGAATGTTATGTTTTATGCAAAATGTTCATATGATATTTATTCAAATGTGGATATTAATGATGTAACAAAGCAGATGCTGTGAGACAGCCATGCTGTGGATGTTGTATGTCTGCAGCAAGCAATCCACTTAACAGGGCTGTACTGTTTATTATTTCAGTAAACAGGAGTAATCAAATATTGTGTCCGGGCCTTCATTAAAGAGTATTTCACACAACGCAGAGGAAGCAGAAGAGTTGAAGGACCGGAGACATTTTATATATATATATATATATATATATATATATATATATATATATATATATATATATATATTTTTTTTTTTTTTTTCAACACTTTTAGGATACTTTTGAAGTAAATATAATGAATTTTTAAACCTAATTTGTGGAAATCACAACTTTCAAAGACTTATCTCTTGAATGGTGTACTAGGATTAGCACGATTGTAAAAAATTAATATTTGATTATTTTTTCTTTTGCAGTTATTTGATGGATGTCAATAGTTTCTATGGTACAAGAACTCACATCGTCAGGCCCTTTTATCAGAAAATCCCTTCACTGATGAGATAATTTAGCATGTTCATTTGCATACATTCTCTCTCTCTCTCTCTCTCTCTCTCTCTCTCTTACATGCACACACACAGGTACAATCACACCATTGCTCACACTCTCTCTTACACACATTATTCACTTTCACTCACACACACACAGTTTTTTGAAATTTGATTGATTGGTTGATACCACAGTAAACAGGAGTTTCATCTTCAGATAGCACTCGTGCTTTTGCACTAAAAGATAGTGCTGAAATGTTTTTCAGTGTTTGATATTGATATTGGAAGATTGTTTCTAAAATTGATTCACACTACACAGCATTGCTGGTTTACAAAAAAAATTTATTATGTTTTTTAATAAATTGGTCTTACACTGATTTGTATAGTATATTTATTAATTCTGGTACCTTTACCAGAAACAGACATCTCAACCATTTAGTAGAGGCTGATATTTTAGAAATTATGGGATGTGTTGAAAAATAATGCATTGATTGTGTTAACTTGCGACATTAGGAGTTAAGAAGTGCAATCAAAAATTTTCTATGTTTTTTTTTTTCTTGGTGTGGCAGTTAAAAGGGTTAACTCAGCATGTTTTAACAATCCATTTGATCCCTACACTGCTACCTTTCCATTCTGTCTTTTCTAGAAGCAACATGTGTTTTCTGTCCTCCACACATTTCCCTTTGCCTCCACTGTTTCATCCTCACACCCAGTTTTCACTACTTGATGCTACATAAAAGCTCTCTTCCACATTAACATCCTGCTTAGATGAGTTCTGTCCTGTCTTCATCAGTTCCAGTTCATAACACCCATTCAGCAGTCATTATTACAGTCGCTAATAGTTCTAAAATTCCTAACGATCTCTCCACCTATTTACATGTGAATATGAAGCTAATACAAAGTCAAAAAAGCAGAAAACTGAAGTCAAAATGTTCTTAAACGTTAGTAAATGATGGTTTTCAAAATACACTGAATCAGGGTTTTTATTTCTGAGGTTCAAGAGTCAGACTCAAGCAGGAGACTTTTACTCGAACCCAATCAAACATACCTGAAACAGCTAATCAAAATCTTCATGATAACATAAAAGCAGGCAGATGAATTTGAAAAGACTACACACAGCTGAAGTCAATATTATTAACCCTTCTGTGAACTTTTAATTAGTAAATAAATATTTCTCAAGTGATATTTGCTGACAGAAGATTTATATAATAAACACATTTTAATCATAATAGTTTTAATGAGTCATTTCTAACAACTGATTTATTTTGTCTGTGCCACAATGACGTATATAAGATTTTTCAACTTATTTTGCAAAATCCTAATATTCAGTGCCATCTAGAGCCCAGCTGAGACTCAAACCAGTGAGCTTCTTGCTGTGAGGCCACAGTGCTAAACACTGAGCCACTGTGCCACATGACCTTAAAATTGTTTTCATTCGTTTATTAAGTTTTTTCAGCTTAGTCCTTTTATTAACCCAGGGTCGCCACAGCGGAATGAACCGCCAACTTATCCAGCATTTGATTTACGCAGCAGATGCCTTTCCAGGAACTGGAACCAGTGAGACTCTTGTTGTGAGGCCACAGTGCTAACCACTGAGCCACCGCACCACATGATCTTACTGCTCAAACATGTAATAAATGCTTTTATTACAGCGAAACCACATTTGATGATAGTTTTCCTAGAAGAAAAAAAACATACTGTGGAAATTTCTTTGCTCTGTTAAATATCACTTGGGAAACAATTAAAAAGAAATAGTTTTGACTTCAATTACTTTACTACTTTTTGATTCTGGTTTTGAACCAACAAAAATACTGAGACACAGAATAATTTAAATCAAGGCTGTCCAATCCTGCTTCCGGAGGGTCACTGTCATGCAGAGTTTAGCGCAAACCTCCCTCAAACTCTTGACTGGAAGGTTCTAGTATAGTTATTTGGAAAAAGAGATAAACTAAACAGAAAACTGGCTTTTCAGGAGAAAGATTAGACACTCCTGCTTTTAAACAAACTTAACATTGTTAATATTATTTAGGTGATACATAAATACATAAGTAATGCAATAAATGTGTTAAATGATAAATTCAAACCTGTGAATGGAAGGCTGTCTGTGTGTGTTGATTGTTGGTCTCCCGTGTGAAAATCTCAAATGTTCTCTGTCCCTCTTTTATGTAGACATGCAAAACAATACCACTGATCCTGGAAATCACGTGATATAAAATAAATTCACTGGTTTTCAAACCTGTCCCAACACATCCATGTGCACAGCACTTGAAGCATTTGCTTGCAGTGTTTAAGGTGATCTACAATATTATATTTGTGCCATAAAGCACCTAAAGTCTTTGACTGAATTTTATAAGTGTATTTTACAAACTACATACATACCATACATACATACCATACATACATGTATACATACCATACATACATACATACATACATATATATATATATATATATATATATATATATATATATATATATATATATATATATATATATATATATATATATATATATATATATATATAATTCCCACAAGACATGTGATCTTTAATGCATGTGCCTTATATACAACTTCAAACTTAAGAGTTTCCTTCTACATTTTCATTTAGACAACAATGTGATTTAAGACAGGGATTCCCAAACTTTTTTATTCCGGGACCCACCTTGGCAAGTAATTCAATCTCAGGTCCCACCATAATATTTTAATATGGAAAAATGGGTTAAAAAATGTCTCCATTCAAAGCAGTCAAAAATACATGGTGTGTGGCTTTTTGGATTTTGCGATTTGATATGCACAAAATTATGCTGAAGTGCTGTTTGTGGGATGCTGGCTGTAACTCTGATCATTTTTTTGTTGATAAAGATCCTCTTCTTTATTTAGAGGAGAATATGATCAACCTTTGATCAAGCCCCTGATTATGATCAAGCCCCGTCACATCTCAGTAAACTCCACTGCTGGTGTAGTCATCAGAAACTAAACAGCTTATTGATCGACTACTGCAAGCTGGGAAACGTCAGATAAATATGCCAATGCCATTAACATTATCGCTGAACAGATCTAATATTTACACATTTGCTGGAGGAAGGACTGATGGGGGTATTTACATTACTTTTACTATTTTCCATAACATCTATGCCCTTCCATAACATTAGCTGACGTAAAACTAACAGAGAACACTATAGCGATTTATTGATTAGCAATCTGTCACTGTTGGGATGTAAAAAATATGGGACAACAAATAGCTTTAAATGATAGATTACATAGCAAACATTAGAAAATATTGACAATAAAATAAAAGGTTTAGCCTATTAAAAACAATGGCCTATCCAGAAAATAAAGCTATAAAATCTATTTCGCTTTTGATTGTATTTGCATATTGATTAAAGTTACTGTAGTTATTTAGTGAAGAGCAGCTAGTGAATCTCTCATTGTGTTTGGTTTGATAACAGAGGTGTTCATGTAAGAATGCACAGATCTATAATGAAGCATTCCACTACTTTAGTAATTGTTTGTGCTCATTTAAAAAAAAAAAAAAAAAAAAGTGGGCACTTTTCCGACGGTCCCTTACTAAGAGCTTTGCTCAGCGCGACCAAAAAGCTTAAAATGACCAAGAGGTATGGAATCAGCTAAGTCTCAATAATAATTCACGCAAAATACACGATGTACACATGCGTAGCTGAATTCACGTGCATAAAACCAAATTCACGTGCGTAAAATATTTATTTATATTCACAAAAAAATTTCACATGCTCAAAATAAAAATACATTTTCATAAAATACATTTCACAAATGCAAAACACCATTTTTTTTTTTACAAATGTATACATATAAAATACATAAAAAATTTAATGTTTATACAAATGTATAAGAGTGTGTATTTTTGAGACTTTCCTGCCAGAGTCAGGGCAACTCGTACCTTTCAGCCAATCAGATGAGAGCTGTAGTCGATGACAACCACTCTGCGTTCCATTTGCGCAGACTGTTCCTCTCCAGCATAGCGAACGGAGAAAGCAGCAGTTGTACTTTTTTTCATTTATTTATTTATTTGTTCATCGCTTCACTCTTTTTATCCACTATTTTGCCGCAGCTCCGCTCTTCTCATTTATTTTCTCGCAGCCCCATGAGCAAAATGCAGCCTGCAGGGTCATGATGAGGATTAAGTATCATTCCGGCCACAGAAGTATAACGGCTCCATGGTGGTCCAGCGGTCAGCACGTTGCATTACGATGCCCTTCAATCTGTGTTCGATCCTCACCTGAGTAAATTATATTTTTTTTTCTCATTTTTATTGTTAAGATATATAAAACTGTAAGGTTGTTAAACATTTGAAGTTGTAAAGCAGCTGTTTTCTTGAAAAAGACACGATAGTGTCATATGAAACTGAAAAATATTTACTCAGGTGAGGATCGTTTTTTTAATTTCAGTCTCATTCAGGGTGAACTCGCAAATTTTAAACATTCAAAACTTTTTGTACACTCTTACACATTTGCAAATGGTGGTGCATTTGTGAAACGTATTTTATGAAAATGTATTTTTATTTTGTGCATGTGAAATTTTTTTGTAAATATAAATAAATATTTTTAGTTTAGTTTATTTGTTTACAGGGTCAATGCACATTAATAAACATTACTGTAAAATGTGCCAGAATTGGCCAAGAATGGCTATTTTTCATCTGTAGACCCCTAAATTTTACGCACGTGAATTTGGTTTTATGCACGTGAATTCAGCTACGCATGTGTACATCGTGTCTTTTGCGTGAATTATTATTGAGACTTATCTGACTCCATAAGAGGTGACACTCAATAGAACAGGGGTGGGCAAACTTGATCCTCGAGGGCCGGTGTCCCTGCAGAGTTTTGTTCCAACACTAGTCAAACACACCTGAACATGCTATTCAGTGTCTTTAAGATCACAAGAAATCTATAAGCAGGTTTGTTTGATTATGGTTGGAGCTAAACTGTGCAGGACACCGGCCCTCCAAGACCGAGTTTGCCCACCCCTGCAATAGAATGTTCCATTGCAACAGCAGCGCCCAGCAGCAGCCCCGGATTCCGCCATTTTGGAGTGAAAGTGATCGGTCGTCCATTGGATCTCATTACTGTCGCAATGGCAAGAAGCTTTGTTTTTTATTTATTTATTTAAAAAGTGCATTAAAGCTGAGATACAACCTGAAAGGCAACAATACAGCACTTACAGTCACAATCATCAGCACTTTTAATAGTTTATTTAACAGACTTATAATATGCTGTTGTTCTATTGGAGTTTTTATTCCAAGATGGCCTCTAGTGGCTGTTTCCCAAATTACACTAGAGTGTCGCCTCATGGTCATTCTAAGCTCTTCGGCGCGACTTTACCAGCTAAACACAGATTGAGAGGGCTCAAACAGAGCAGTGCTCGTAATGTCGAGCGAAAACAAAAAAAGGAAAAGACAGCAGTGAAACATAACCAGCGTTGTCTTTTTGTAGGAAACACACTTTAGATATTTTTAGGGTAAGAGGTTTTTGAGTTATTGCCGTCTATCATGCTGGTTTTGATTCACCGCAGTGTAAAAATAGCTGCAGCTATGTGACATAGGGCGACCCACCTTTGTTCACTGTTCGACCCACAGGTTGAAAACCCCTGCTTTAAGGAATTAACTATATTAGCAGATATTTATGTTTACTAACACAAACTGTTATGTGTTCTATGGAATAGAAAATTGTAATTGGGTTGAACACCAAATACAAAAAGCCTGCATTGCATTCACTAGCTATTTTTTCGTTTCACATGCTACTTCTTCAACACCCTTGCCCCTGGGAATGAGTACTGTACACAAACAGCTGAAACCTGTTGCAACAAGTTTCAGCAGTTCAGAAACAGTTACTCCTTGAAGAGCTCATCTACACTGCAGATATTGATGGTCAATTTCGATTTTGTGACTGTATAAAATTAGGAAAGGGCTTCAAAATTTCCCCCTAAGAATTGGGACAGCACTACAGCACCTGCACAAGTCATCATATGTCCTCGCAATCTCTTGCTTGTACTGTATTCACAGAGTGGCCATATTTATCTATAAACACAAAAACAGCATTAACATTATAGCAGACACTGTAAAAAGCCCATTCCCAGCCTCTAGACATTACTGACAGGCAGGGCTTGACATTAACTTTTTTGATCACCAGCCACTGTGGCTAGTAGTTTTCCAACGTTGCTAGCCGCTCTGCATTTTCACTAGCCACAATTTTGTTGTTGGGAAAATATTTTTATATGCATAAATATGATTTTGACATGCTAAAATTACTTGATTTAGATTTTGTGTTTTGTCCACATGCCTCATTCATTTCACATTTTGTGTGTCATGTATGAGCATTTGGGTCATGGTTGCATGGTGTTATACTGCAATTAGTTTTTATTTCACATCACTTTTCAGAACTCAAAATGAAAGATTTGCCTAATTTTTTTCTGACCACACCAAACAATAATTATTTCTTAGCCATAAATTTTAAATGTGTCAAAAAAAGCTCAATATAGCTGTATACATACTTTTTATTTAACAAGACTCAAAAGACCCAAAAGACTCTTCACAGTGGTGTCAGTTCATGTCTGCCTTTCAGAAATGCAGTGATTTTAGTTCTGATATTTTAATGGTTTATTATTTGGCTTCAAAATTAAAATGCATGTTGCATATTTACAACAAATAAAGGTGGAGTCTGAACAAAAAATAAAAAAGCAGTGTTTTTATTTCAGTTTAATTTTTTCCCTTTGAATAGGAGAGTTCTCTGGAAAATTTACAACTGAACATACTAACATTACACATTGCTTTAAGGCTATTAAAATATTGGGCATGTGTCCAAATGTTTCTCTTTCAATACTGCACTGCTTTGAGTTAGAAAATGATTTATTTCTTAAGAGCAGGAGTAAGCTATTATTTATCAAGGGAAGTAAATGTTTGTAACCTTTTCACTTATTAAATCAGATTATTTCATCAAACTGTGGATTTATTTTTACTTTGATGCTGCTATGAATATAAATGGATGTTATCTTGTGTATGTAAATGTTCCAGCACGAGTAAAATTCTTTATTCATTTTTTTAATATTACCTGGTGTGTCATCTATGAATGCAATCAGTGTCATCGTTTATTTAATATTTACTAATCCATTAAAGTTTTGTTCAGTTTCTGCAATTGAATGAAGACAGTGCTCTGCTGCCACCTACTGGGTGGTTTTGATATTTGTTCTTCATTTTAATTAATAAGTTACAAATAATTTCATAAAATAATATTACTGAATTAAAATGCAGTCTTCTTGGTTTTATTTTTGTAATATTTGTAAATACAGGATAAATACTTTAATATCACTTTCTAACATCCCTTCTGAGTCCATTTCTGCACTGTAGATCTTTAAAAATATTTTGTATAATGATTTTGTTTGGTTATTAAGAGTCACATACAACATTGTTATTCTATTTCATTTAATTAGAATATTAAATACACTTAATATCTATCAGGACACATATTAATGAAAATAAATTTGACATTAATTAGTGCAGCACTCGTGTAAACTTCTGAAATCTTTATTTGACAAATGCTGATAAATACATACCAACTTCATCTTCAGTAAAAACACCAACACAAAGCAATACACTCTGTTGAAAGTCCCTGTTTCTTGGTTCAAGTAAAAATCTGGCAGATCTGTGTTATTTTAGATGTCAGATGTCTCACTTACAGAACTTCTGTGTATGCACATGCACACATGTACAAAAGGAAGACTGACAATTTATAGAAAATAATAATAATAATTTAAGATACAGCAGTTTGTGATAATTATTACCTTTAATAAACATAAAAACAATTATATATATATTTTTACAGGGAAATTCCCCTCCAGCATTGAAGTAACAACCTGCTGAGCAGTATATTGGGAAGTCAATTGTTGAACAGATCGCTTGCAGGACCCCCCTCTCACCATACCCAACAGACAAAGCACTTTGTCAAAGTATATGGCACTCTGATTGATGACACCTAAATAAAATCAAGTACATATTTAAGCAAGACACAACCATATTTCAAAGTTTTAAAACTAACGGAGTACTATAAAAAGTGCTTGGCACACACACACACACACACACACACACACACACACATTTCCTCCACCTTTATAACACTGCTCTACAGTGGATTATTCCAGCACCAGCATCATCAGACACTGCTGTAGTGACTTGCAAACACATACAACAATAAGCAAGGCCGTTTATCAATATCCCTCATCATGTTAAAACCCATCCTCCATTTAGCAAACATCAGAGTTCTGCTGCTGATATAAGTTTGGCCGTCATCATTCAGTTTGTCATGATAGTTTGTGTTTCTCACTGAGATTTGATGAGCTTCATTTGGGGATTTGTTTCACACATTTTAAAGAATAGTTTCAGCACATGCTGACTATAGAGTTTGAGCTGAAGGAGAAATTTACCACATTTATGAAATGATCCAGTTTTCCCCAGCAGAACCGGATCTGACCTGATTAGTTTTTTCTTCTCAGGATGAGTCTGGATCTGCAGCTGGAGACTACAATCCTGAAACTACAACAAAAACAGCAGATCACAGACCTGGACTCATGATGAGGAGTGAACAGACTGGCCTATGATTGTAGATCTGCAGTACATTTTACATCTCCAAGAAAGAAAAAAAAAAGCTTTTTTTTTTTTTTTAATAATAGAAACTTTAATGAAACAGTTTTAATAATAACACAGATGATGTCAAGTTATCTCTGAAAATAATGTCTGTATGTGTATTTAAGGACATTTTCTCTTTTAAAAATATTAACTTACAGACTCATCAACTATCACTATTTCTGACTGTCTCCTCCTGAATCATACATTCAGCTTCAATTATCAGATAATAATAGAGTACACATTTCTTTATTTGTGTTTACTACATTAAAAAAAGGTTCAAAAGATCCTGCAAATGTGAAGTCATATATTTTTTTATTAATGACTTTGTTTAAAACATTATTAACACACTTACAGTTGACAAAGATGCCGTTGCTGCCTCTCCTCCTCTTGATAAGTTTTCCTCCATTCTCTGCCTCTAATCCTGTAATCTTCTCCAGCAGATGTTGTCTCTGCTCTTCTGATCTTATATTGATATTTATACAGCAAAAATTTCTTCCACATTCAGTCAGCAGCTGCTGGAGATCCATGTTGACTTTTTGTTGTAGAAGTTGAGAAACTCTGGCCTCATCCTCATCTTCATGAGTGAACAGGATCATGATGCACTTCTGCACTTCAGGACCAAACAGATCTTTAATAAACTCCAGCATGTCCTCTTCATTTTCCACCTCTTTCACTAAAGGCACGACCAGCAGAACTGAACTGAGACCTGCTGAACATGCAGACAGCAGCTGCTCCTGCAGTTTCTCTTTATCCTTATCTGGATCCAGCACATCTGGGCAGTCCAGCACATGAACCCGTCTGTGCCCGATCTGTGTTTGACCCTCACTAAGCTCACACTCCTGCTCTGTAAACCTGTTTTCTCCCAGTATGCTGTTTCCAGATGAGCTTCTCCCAGAACCTTTCCTGCCCACCAGGAGAATCCGCACCACTGCATCAGCTGAAATAGAGATAGAGAATAAGATCATCTGGGCCCGGTTTTTCAAAAGTAATCCACTAGGATGTTGGATTGGATCAAATCTTGAAAATGGGTTTTTCAAAAGAAAAAACGGATTAGCTAATCGGATTAGATCACGTAATCCAATCTTGGTTTTGATCCGGATCAAACCTTTAGTTTGGGTTTTTCAGACCTTTTTTGTAGGATCTGGATCACTTTGATCCAATAAACCTGGATTAAACTGATCCCATCAGAAGGGTGAATTTAGTGTGGATTTCATGCCCAAAATGTAATGAAAACTTAAAAAATTTATTTAATAATATTATTTTTGGATCATGCAGTATCTTACGAGATATACTATTTATTCATAAGGTTTTAATTTTATTTGTGTATCTGTCAGGCTATAGTGAGTATAGGCTTTAACATATTCAGCCTTTCAGTATAGGCCTACAGCAAAGTAGAAAGAGTTTGGCCTCATAAAATAACCCCCCAAACAGCTGTCAAAACTGACCAAAAACAATAAATTTTATTCTGTCAATAACTGATATATATATATTCATCACAATGGAAAATAATTTCTTTTTTAGAATATTTATTAGTGATGCATGCAATGATAACAGAATAACAAAAAAAAAAAAAAATATGCAAAGAATGGCAATGCCTGATTTTTGAAATCACTTTCAACAATTGCAAAAAGAGACTGAAAGAGCAGAAGCACAGCTTCATCTGGCAGAGAAACAACTGACTCTGACCAAACTGCAGCAAACCAAGACCAATGACTTGAGATTCGCCTCCTAAAGGCTACGCTCAGACAAGCTGCTCTCTCCACATCAGATCAGGAAGTCTGAAATTATTGTGGAGTTTTTGACATTAAGTCTTTTTTTTATTTACATCTTTTTCTTGTTTTCTTGTTTTAATTATTTATAATTATTTTGATAATTAAAAAATTTTCTTAGTTTTCATTTTTAATAAAAATAAAGTTATATTGACCCCACGCTGGCTATTCTACTTGTTGCTCTTCACATATCTAGAGTTCTACATTGTGATCTCCTCTGCTGTTTGAGCACTGGTAATCCAGATTTAGTGATCCTTAAAAGTTCCTATTCAGATTAGATTGATCCAATCCGATGTTGCTTTGAAAAACTGGCTCAAAAAGTAAGCTGGATTACGTGATCCAGATCGCAAAAACAGGATTACTAAATCCGGATCAATTTTATCCGGAACAAACCTTTTGAAAAACCGGGTCCAGGTTCTCATTGCTGACTGAGAAAAAACATAGGTTTTGTTTCAGATAAGAGTTCTGAAGAATTCTGGAAATTGAATGTCCATCCACTGAAATCCATCCTAGGAAAGCTCTCTGTGTTCATTCTGTCAGATCATTTAGGATATTGATGCACTGTAATTGTAAACTTTTTAAGACGGTTGTAAAATAATAATGTTCACTGGTTACACACTGCTCTGCTATTGTGTGGACATTTTATACCTCTAAACATGACACAGCACACAAATATGCACAGCTGGTTAATTAACCTGTCACCTGAAGGCCCCGCCCTATCTGACTGATAGGCTTGACCTAAACAACAGATAGCCCCGCCCTAAAGCACTTTTAGCCCCACCCTAAATGACTGAAGTTCCACCTTAAAGGACTGATAACTCCACCCCAATTGATCAATAGCCCCACCCAAAATAACTGATAGCCCTACTCTAAAATACTGAAGTTCCATCCTAAAGGACTGATAACTCCAACCCAAATGATCAATGGACTCATTTGAACATCCCAGTTCAGTGAAATGCATGTCAAGTATCTGAAAATGAAATCCTTCATTTATGTGTAATCACAGCGTATGTCCATTTGGGTCAAAGACAATGTCACTTTTTCCTCACCCAAAAACTATAACAATGCATTCTCATCTCATGCTGCCAAACGACACTTGTGGAAACTGATCTGAGAGGAAAAAATCTGAGAGGAGAGTGATCTGTCCAGTTTTCTCACTGACATTTTAAAGTACTTGATTTGTTTTTAGTTTTATTCAGCACTGCAGGTCACACATAGAATACTGGGAGAGAACCACACATGCTTGTGATGGACGTCACCTCTAAAAAAAGCCACATTTATTTCTGCACCGTCCTATCAAACACCGTTTACATTCATTGCTGTGCTTCGCTTGTACATTTTCACTAGTGCTTCAGTAATTGATTTTTGCTAGATATCAGCATACTCTGTGTACAGTGTTATCTCGGCAGTGTAGAAAAATGCTGATCATTAATGACATCAGTAATATTTAGGTTGTGATAATTACCACAGTAATCCATATACAGTTTTATTCCTGTGCAGCAGATCTCATCTAAACCTATTGTCACTAATAATATGCAAACAAAACATGAAGCATTTAATAAATGACTGCATCTCACAAGGCAATCCTGACACACAGTGAACGTGCGGTGGCGTTTGAAGGCATGAGATGCGGAGCACAGACGCTCTTGATTCTGGATATCATTAATAATATAATAACACTAATACTAACATCGTTAAGACGTTTTATTATGACCAAGACAACATGCTTTACAGTGTGCTCAGCCTGCTGGTTTGTCCATTCACACACACTTTCATCATTACATGATGTCTAATGACACAATCACATGACCTTTTCAATACACATGCTAAAATTTGTTCAGTAGAAGTGTTTCCATCAAAGTTTAAGCGCATCTTTTCTAATTGAATAAAAAGCTTATCTACTCATTTATGCACGTATGCTTTATATGCACATTTTCAAAGTTGATGTGCATCATGGCGTTTTCATCAACCAAATATTTAAGCAAATATCCCAAAATGAGCATTAAAATAGGTGGATGGAAACAGCAGATCACAGACCTGGACTCATGATGAGGAGTGAACAGACTGGCCTATGATTGTAGATCTGCAGTACATTTTACATCTCCAAGAAATAAACGTTTGTTTTTTGAAAAATAGTAGAAGCTTTAATGAAACAGTTTTAATAACAACACAGATGATGTCAAGTCATCTCTGAAAATAATGTCTGTATGTGTATTTAAGGACATTTTCTCTTTTAAAAATATTTATTTTAAAAAACTTTTAAAAAACTTACAGACTCCTCCACGATCACTATTTCTGACTGTCTCCTCCTGAATCATACATTCAGCTTCAATTATTAGATAATAATAGAGTACACATTTCATTACTTTTGTGTTTACCGCATTAAAAAAAGGTTCAAAAGATCCTGCAAATGTGAAGTCATATATTTTTTATTAATGACTTTGTTTAAAACATTATTAACACACTTACAGTTGACAAAGATGCCCTTGCTGCCTCTCCTGATCAATTTTCCCCCGTTCTCCTTCATCAATCCCTCAATCTTCTTCAGCAGATGTATTCTCTGATCTTCTGATCTTCTCTTGTTATTTATACAGTGATATTTTATTCCACATTCAGTCAGCAGCTGCTGGAGATCCACGTTGACTTTTTGTTGTAGAAGTTGAGAAACTCTGGCCTCATCCTCATCTTCATGAGTGAACAGGATCATGACGCACTTCAGGACCAAACAGATCTTTAATAAACTCCAGCATCTCCTGTTCATTTTCCAGCTTCTTCACTAAAGGCACGACCAGCAGAACTGAACTGAGACCTGCTGAACATGCAGACAGCAGCTGCTCCTGCAGTTTCTCTTTATCCTTATCTGGATCCAGCACATCTGGACAGTCCAGCACATGAACCCGTCTGTGCCCGATCTGTGTTTGACCTTCACTAAGCTCACACTCCTGCTCTGTAAACCTGTTTTCTCCCAGTATGCTGTTTCCAGATGAGCTTCTCCCAGAACCTTTCCTGCCCACCAGGAGAATCCGCACCACTGCATCACCTGAAATAGAGATAGAGAATAAGAAGATCAGACTCTCATCGCTGACTGAGACAAACATAGGTTTTGTTTCAGATAAGAGTTTTGAAGAATTCTGAATCTCCATCCACTGAAATCCATCCTAGGAAAGCAGTTCTGTGTTCATTCTGTCAGATCATTTAGGATATTGATGCACTGTAATTGTAAACTTTTTAAGACGGTTGTAAAATAATAATGTTCACTGGTTACACACGGCTCTGCTATTGTGTGGACATGTTATACCTCTAAACATGACACAGCACACAAATATACACAGCTGGTTAATTAACCTGTCACCTGATGGCCCCGCCCTATCTGACTGATGGCCTCGACCTAAACGACAGATAGTCCAGCCCTAAAGCACTTATAGCCCCACCCTAAATTACTGAAGTTCCACCTTAAAGGACTGATAACTCCACCCCAAATGATCAATAGCCCCACCCAAAATAACTGATAGCTCCGCCCTAATGGAATAACAGCGCTAAGTTCTTATTATGGGCTCTTTTCTAATTGAATAAAAAGCTTATCTACTCATTTATGCACGTATGCTTTTTATGCGCATTTTCAAAGTTGATGTGCATCATGGCGTTTCCATCAACCAAATATTTAAGCAAATATCCCAAAATGAGCATTAGAATAGGTGAATGGAAACTTAGCTTCAGTGATGCACAAACAAAGGCTGTGTTAGACTTGAAGGGAGTCATCTTATGCTCTAATCTCTGTAGAGTATCCCATCATACTTTTTACACTATAGTTGCACAGATTTAAAAGTTCATTGTGTCTTATTTACTTTGATCTTAAAAGTGAAAGTAAAAACACTGGCAGCGCTTTCAGTGAACGTCAAGCTCAAATGAAATCAACAATGGTTTGTTTTGACATAAATTTGATGGCACATATGTAATCCCATAGCCAAACACATGATCATTTTACACTAAAAGCGAACCTGTCTGTGATTTATTTCCATTTCTCACTCTGTGATTAGGATTTAAAACACTATTATAAAATGTTTCACCCCAAAATCAGAGATGTAGATAACGCAGCTTAAATCAGAATATATACATTTCCTATAAGAAACATTTGTTCAGACGCAGACAGTGTCTTACCTGTAAGTGGTGAAGCTCCCTCCGCCATCTTTAATGATAGAGAATCCTCCAAACACACACGGTTTACTGGATAAACTTAATGCTTCACACAAAACCAAAAGAGCAGATTAATTAAACAAATACTGTATTTGAGAGGAGATTAGATTGGACAAACCCGAAGAGAAGAGTCACTGTCAGTTTAGCTGCTTTCACTTTTGCTTTGTTACAGAACTGGTTAGAGGTAAACAACACTAGGCTTGATGATGCATTGAGGGGAATTACGGGGGATTTGGACATGTAGTTCTTACAAATGAGATTATTAATTAAATTTATCACCACGCAGACTTTATTTTTCATTTAAAAGTTGTAATTTAATCTGCATAAGCTAATTATAAACAATTATGAACATTTGGTACTGTTTCAGGTGAGTCTAGCTTTGCATTTTCAGCTGTCACATTATCTGTGTCTCACTTTATTATTTTAATACTGACACGTGAATCTGTTTTATCAGGCTGCACTGGACAAACAGTAGGTATGTTCGTAAAAAAATCTGTCATAATTAATTTCTGCCTGTCATGCTATTTGCCTATTTATTTAATGTTATGACTTTAAAAATATATTTAATAAGTTTTATTCAGCACACAGTGATGTTTTTCATTTTCTGGGGTTTAATTGTTTTAAGTATATAATAAGTTTCGCAGATCAGTGATCAGTTTAATCAGTATAAACCACTGCTCACTGCAGAGATCAACAGAAGATGCTGCTGCTTTTATTAAACATAAAGCTGAGGAAATAGATCAATCATCAATAGATCTCTGTGATGTACATGTGCTATTAGGACATGCTTTTAGAATTATTAAACATTAATAACAACTTATTAAATGGAAAAGTAGCATTACTTTTAAGTTTGCATTTTTTACAAGACTTTTTTTTTATTATTAATAATGAACTGATAAAGTCTTTATGATCGTGAAAAAACCTAACACAGCTTGGCAAGACAGGTCTACAAGCATAAATAAACTATTATGAGCAAAATAATGATCATGTGTAAAAGAGTTGAAGAGTTATTTTGTTTTTGGCCTCATAGCTGGAGTTTTCTAATGCTCCAAATCTCTAAATCAGCCCGGACTCTGACTTTAGAGAGATTTTCACTGAAATATGAACAGATATGCTTATGAAACAAATAAAACCTATACGAGTTATTATAATGAACACTGTTACAAACACAGACGTCTTTTATTTAACGCTTGAAGCCTCACAGACTCGCTGAAGCATGAAATGAAGGAAAGTAAAGGATTGTTTTCACTTTACATACAGTAAATCAGAGATCGGCTCAATGAAAACAAAAGCATCCAAAATCTGACACAATTTCTGGTCAGTGGAGCAGAACAGATTCATCAACATCTAGAAAAATGCTAGCTGTGTATAAAGTGTGCACGTGCAGAAATAGGAGAAAACATGATAAACAGAACAGGGAATGAGTGAAGAATCAAACTTCAGACACTGAGAACATCACGAACAACAGTAACATAATAATGATAAATATAGTGGAATAATCCTCAAACACTTTCCTCTTCACAGCAGCATCTCAAATTGCTGAATACGTCATTAACGATGATGCTTCAGTATATAATGTGATTTATATAGGCCTGGGAAGATAAATACCTAAATACACCGTGACTCTCTGGAAACAATTCAGAGTTTTTACCAGCAGATGGCGCTTCATGCTAGTTTTTTTTTTTTTTACCAGTAGACATGCTCTATGCTATTTTTTAACAGTAGATGATGCTCTATGCTAGTTTTTTTTTTACCAGTAGATGGCACTCTAGGGTAGTTTTTACCAGTAGATGGCACTCTAGGCAGGTTTTTACCAGACAACATTCTGTGCTAGTTTTTACCAGCAGATGGTACTCTAGGCTAGTTTTTTTTTTTTTACCAGCAAACAGTGTTATAGGCTAGTTTTTACAAGCAGACGCTACTCTAGGATTGTTCTGCCAGCAGACGGCGCTCTAGGCTAGCTTTTACTAGTATATGGTGCAATATGCCAGCTGTTTTTTCCAGTAGATGGCACTCTAGAATTGTTTTTACCAGCAGATGACCTCCTAGGCTAGTTTTCACCAGCAGACGGTACTCTGGGCAATAATTATTTTTTGACCAGCAGAGGGCGTTCTAGGCTAGTATTTACCAGCCGACAGCATTCTAAGCTAGTTTTTATCAGCAGATGGTACTCTAGGCTAGTTTTTATCAACAGACAGCATTCTAAGCTAGTTTTTATCAGCAGATGGTACTCTAGGCTAGTTTTTATCAACAGACAGCATTCTAAGCTAGTTTTTATCAGCAGATGGTACTCTAGGCTAGTTTTTATCAGCAGACAGCATTCTAAGCTAGTTTTTACAAGCAGACGGTACTCTAGGATTTTTTTGCCAGCAGATGGCATTCTAGACTAGTTTTTACCAGCGGACGGCACTCTTGGATTGTTTTTACCAGCAGATGGTGCTCTTTTACCAGTAGATAGCATTATAGTCTAGTTTTTACCAGCAGACGGTACTCAAGGCTATTTTTTTATTTATTTAATTTTTTTTTACCAGCACACAGCATTCAAGACTAGCATTTACAAGCAGACGGTACTCTAGAATTGTTTTACCAGCAGATGTCGCTCTAGGCTAGTTTTTAACCAGTAGATGATGCTCTATGCTACTTGTTTTTACCAGTATATGGTGCTGTGCTAGTTTTTACCAGCAGATGGCGCTCTAGGATTGTTTCTACCAGCAGACAGTGTTCTAGGCTAATTTTTATTAGCAGACAGCATTCTAAGCTAGTTTTTACAAGCAGACGGTACTCTAGAATTGTTTTTCCAGCAAACAGTGCTCTAGGCTAGTGTTTACCAGCAGACAGTGCTCTAGGATTGTTTTTACTAGCATATGGTACTTTGGGCTAGTTTTTACCAGCAGATGGCACTCTAGGATTGTTTTTTTCTGCAGACGGTATTCTAGGCTAATTTTTTCCAGCAGACGGTGCTCTAGGATCATTTTTACAAGCAGGTGGTAAAAACTAAACTCAGAATCTATTTAAGAATTAATTGCAATGCATTCAGAACATTTCAGAATCTCAAATCGCAATAAATCAATATATTGTCCCAGCCCTAGTTTCAAACAACACAGATGCGCTAATGTTCAGAAAATTCTCCCTCCACTTGATCAAAACCTGTTCTGATGAACAAACTAATAGACATATTTTGAAAAATGCTGGAAACCCAACAGCTGATGGTCACCATTAACTTCAAGAGGTGAATACCTGCTTTAAAGGCACATCTCACCCAAAAACTGAAAATCTGTCCTCGTTTACTCACACTTTACTCATTACAAACCTTTATGAGTTTCTTTCTTCTGTTGAACACAAAAGAAAATATTCTGAAGAAAGCCAAAAACCTGTAACTATTGCTTCCATAGTCTTTGCTTTTCCTACAGAAGTCAATGGTTTCAGCTTTCTCGAAATATCTTGTTTTGTGTTCAACAGAAGAAAGAAACTTCAGGTTTAGAAGCACTTGAGGGAGAGTAAATACTCAGTAAGCTGTCATTTTTGTGTGTACTGTCTCTTTAAGGAGTGAGTTCTGCATTAGTATTGAGCTGTTGTTGACTATTCGACGGTAAGATCTTGAGATTGAATATGGTGTAACAGCTGAAGAACGGAATGAGTGTGTGTGTGAAGTTGGAGCTGAAGGTGTGTATGTGCGTGTTATTGACCGCATCAGAGAAGCTGATGGTTCCTCCATCATAGTCCAGATCCACACGCACTCGCTCCAGCCGCTGCTTCACCCGGACCCCGAACACGGGCCGCTCGGACACGCTGTACTCATCATAGCACACGCTCCAGACGTCAGCGCTGAAGAAATCCCAGCCCTTCCTCTGGTTGAGCTCTGTGGTGACGCCCAGAGTCCAGTCTGAGCTCTGTCTGACCTCCACTGCCCAGCTGAGAGTGCCCGAGCGGACGCCTTTTGAGGCCAGAACACAGGGGTGGTGGTCGAATCGCTCCGCATTATCAGGGAGAGCCCGTTTGCTCCAGCTCCATCTCACACTGCTCAGGTCAGCAGACACCAGCAGATCTGGATGAGCCGTGTTCGGGTCCAGAACCACAGGAGCTGCAGAGAGCAAACAGCAGATGCTCACACTTACCCTTATTCATTAGCAATCAGAATCAGACAAATTTATAATTCTGAGCTACTGCAAAGGCTTGAGAAAAACTTTGCAGTACTAGAATTTATATTTGTAGTCGGGTGCAAACAAAACACAAAATACATTCATTCATTTTCTTTTCGGTCCATTTATTAATCAGAGGTCGCCACAGAGGACTGAACCGCCAACTTATACAGCATATGTTTTACACAACGGATGCCCATCCAGCTGCAACCCCACATTAGGAAACAGCCATACACTCCTGCCTTCACATTACGCCCAATTTAGCTTATTCAATTGAACTATACCACATGTCTTTGGACTTGTGGGGGAAACCGGAACACCCAGTGGAAACCCACAGGAACATGCAAACTTCACACAGAAATGCCAGCTGACCAAGCTGAGGCTCGAACCAGCAACCAGATATGAAATATTAACAAAGTATAGATAAAGTGACTATTAAAGACAGTTTGTGTAAATGTCATGTGTAAAGATTAGCAGACCCCCTTATGAGTAAGACCCCAGAGTGGAACCATGATGTTGCCCAATATGGCACAGCCGAAGCCTCAACCTGGAGCCTGGCCTGGGGTTGGAGCTCATATGCAAGTGCCTGGTGGTAGAGATCTGCGCGGGACTAGACTAAATTTTGAATCCCGCTCCCGCCCGCACCCGCCAGGTTTTAGCCGGAACCCGACCGCTCCCGCTTATATTAAGAATTTGTTGTCCCGCTGCCCGACCCGCCCCGTTTTCTGCCCGCCACGCCCGATCCCGCTAAAGAGCGGGGGAGAACAAAACGGAAAAATCACCCAGCTATACAGTCCAGACAGCCAAGCTGTCTGTATAAACACACACACACACACACACACACACAGCACCAAGCACACACACACAGACAAAGTTCTCTCTCTCTCTCATACGCGCGTGCGCGCACTAACACACACACAAGCACCAAGCACACACACACAGGCAAAGCTCTCTCTCTCTCATTCGTGCGTGCGCACTAACATACACACACACAAGCACCAAGCGCGCACACACACAGGCAAAGCTCTCTCTCTCTCAGTCGTATAGCAATATCCGTGATATTGCTAGACAGCCCGCTCCCATCCCAAATTAAACCAGTTACCAACCGCTCCCGCGATTAATTCGGAAATGTATTCCCGCGCCGCAGAAATCTGGTCGGGTCCCGCAGCGCCCACGGGGCAGCCGCTGGAATGCAGACCTCTACCTGGTGGCTGGGTTTTACCTCATAGAACCTGGCCGGTCTCCTCATGTGTGTCCATCCTCCTAAAGGCCCACTTAAGGGGCCGGTACATTATGGAAAGGGCAATGGTCGCAGGTCAGAGGCATGATTGGGAGGAACGGCCTGCCTGATCTCAATCCGAGTGGTGTTATGTTGTTGGACTTCTGTGCTAGTCTGAACATCATTTAACTGTGTCCATCAGTGCACATGGCACCAGGACACCCTAGGTCAGAGGTCGATGATTGACTTTGTGTTGTATCTTCCCAAAAGACATTATAATTTGAACGGCGTCTGCGCTTGTGTTAGTCTGTTTTTAATATTCCTGAGGTCTCCATAATCCTGGACCAGGCCGTATCCTGAGCAGCTGCTGTAGTGGTCATGGAGGAGTGGAGAGCATAAGACGGATTTCTGTAAGATCCCAGTAACAGACAAGTCTTTGCATTGATCGTGAAGGGCCAGCCTGAACACCAGCCGGTGACCTCTCCCACCTGTAGCTTCAGCGCATGCAGAGACTGCAGCTCTACACAAGAAGTTTGGCCAGAGGAGAAATGGTCGTGCCCAACTGAGCCTGGTTTCTCAAAGTTTTCTTTCCTTCACTTTCGTCAGTTGGTGAAGTTTGTTCCTCACCACTGACTGGCTTGGTTTGGGACTTGTGGAGCTGTGCATGCAGGCCCGGATTGGCTAATCGGGAGGACCGGGAGAATTCCCGGTGGGCCGGTCCGTTTTTTGGCCGCGAGGTCCGGTGTCTGTAGCTCCAGAATCTTTTGCTCTCAGCAGTCACACTTTTTAAATTTATTTATTTACTTAATAATAATAATAATAAGAATAATAATTCCTTACATTTATATAGTGCTTTTCTGGGCACTCAAAGCGCTTTACACAAAGGGGGGGGGGGGGGGGGGGGTGGTGGGGGTTGGGGGATCTCCACATCCACCACCAGTGTGCAGCATCCACTTGGATGACGCGACGGCAGCCATTTTGCGCCAGAGCGCACACCACACACCAGCTGATTGGTGGAGAGGAGACAGAGTGATGATATGCCAATCATGATATGGGGAGGGTTAGGAGGCCATGATGGACAGAGGCCAGTGGGCAGATCTGGCCAGGATGCTGGGGTTAACCCCCTACTCTTTTTCGAAGGACATCCTGGGATTTTTAACGACCACAGAGAGTCGGGACCTCGGTTTAACGTCTCATCCGAAAGACGGCGCTCACTGAGCAGTATAGAGTCCCCGTCACTATACTGGGGCATTAGGACCCACACAGACCGCAGGTTGGGCGCCCCCTGCTGGCCTCACTAACACCACTTCCGGCAGCAACCTAGCTTTCCCAAGTGGTCTCCCATCCAGGTACTGACCGGGCGCAGCCCTGCTTAGCTTCAGTGGGCGACCATGTGAGAGTTGCAGAGAGCTAGCTGCCGGTACTTGACCACAGCCTTTTTATTCATTATTTTACCGCAACTCTTCTCTTTTCATCTATTTTAATGACTATAAAACTCAGTTGTGTCTCCGTTCTGAACACAGGTATTGTGGTCCAGCGGTTAGCTTGTTAGATTAAGACGCCGCAGACCCGGGTTCGATCCTCATTAGAGTAACTTATTGTTTTTGTTTTTACGGTTAAGACATATAATACTGTTAGGGTTGTTGAACATTTGAAGTTCTAAAGCAGCTGTTTTCTCAAAAAAAGACGTGATAGCGTCATTAGAAACTGATTTGGAAATGACCTTATTTTAATATAGTCAGTCGTGAACTGAGGTGGGCCGGTCTGAGGCTTGAAACTCCAGGGCTGAAAAGGTGTCCCACTCCGGCCCTGTGTGCATGGATTCATTTGGTCTTCAGTGTTTTGACTTTGAGCAGTGAAAATTAAAACTGATCTTTAACTCTGAAAACTGGACTGACACTGTTTCAATTTACATTTACATTTAGTCATTTAGCAGACGCTTTTATCCAAAGTGACTTACAAATGAGGACAAGGAAGCAACTTACACAACTACAATCTTCTATGTTAAGCTGCTTTGACACAATTTACATTGTAAACGAGCTATAAAAATGGATTGAATTGAATTGAATTGAATGTCAGTATATCCAACTGTATGTCCTTGACATTCAGGTAAAGAGAGGGGCAGAGCTGTGAACTGATCTCCACCTGGTGGTGAGTTGGATTCATTGGCATGGGAGGAGGCCAGACAGACCTGGCAGGCCCAAATGTATTGCAGTCCCTGAAGAATCTCGCAGAACTTTTTTCTGACTTTTTCTAAAAGAGGCTGGAGACATTGAGACCAAGCGGTTCATGTTTTCAGACTCCATTGTTGATGCAGCCATGATTAGCTGTGGCTTTAAGGCCTGTGATGCCTTTATGGTGGCAATCCATGAACCCAGTGGAGGACACCGGAAGTAAGGCATGCTGTCAAGCTGAAGAAAGAGTCCCACCAGGCTTGGTTGACCTGTAGGACTTCCAAGGCAGCTGATGGGTACCAATGGGCCTAGCGTGCTGCAGTTGGGCGGTTGCGAAAGTAAAAACTTGATCAATTTTTATGTTTAAAAATGTTCTAATTATTTCTAATCTATTTTCTAAAAGTTATCTGCATTTCTGCTGTAATTATTAGAGAAAAGCTTTGCAATTTATTCACAGATGGAACAGCGCCTCTGTATTTTGGTTTATGTCTCCCCCTTGTGGACATTAAATGAATCGTCTGGATATGCTGAGGTCAGATTACATAAATGCAATGATATGATTATGTAGTACCAGCTATAATAAGACCCATCTGTATCAGAATAGGCAATGCTGTGTTTAAAGGAACTGCTGATCAGAACCAATCATGAACAATAGAAATAGATCAATGAGTACTCACTGTGCTGGACGATGTTCTCCATCTTCCTCCAGACTCTGTGCATCAGGTTCCCCAGGTGTCGAGACTCATTGATCAGAGCTCCAGCAGGGATCTGTGGATCAGGCGGAGAAATCTGGACTCTAGAAGAAGAACATTCAGGATTCAGAAGAGCAGCCGCAAACACACACACACACACACACACACACACACACACACACACACACACACACACACACACACACACACACACACACACACACACACACACACACACACACACACACACACACCAGCAAGATGATTTACCTCTCCATCGACACTGTGAACTCCTGCAGAACAAACACAAGACAGATCAGCAGGAGCTCAATAAATCAATAATCAATCGTTTATCAATCAATTGCTTATTAATCAATCAATCACTTAATCAATCAATCAATTGCTCTTCAATTATAGGTGCCCTACAAACAATATCTAGGCATAGCAAATAATAAGAGATAAGTGTATGGAAATGGTCACACTGAGAGCCTCAGACAGCACTGTTTCCTCCTCCTCATGTAAATCACACAAGTGTAAAACCCCGATGGACAACAGGCCAATCAGAACACAGCGACTCACAGGCCGCACCATCAACATCTGCATGTACTTTAAGTTGTTTATTCTAAAGCAACTCATCATCAGGAGAACACCGGCTCATGTGCTACACTGGGATCATCAATATGCATGTGTCAGTATGCGTTTGATAGGACACAAGGTTTCTGAGTGAGACGACAATCATCATTTCCCTCCATTAGTTATTTTTAAGCTTATATTTAACTTACAATGAGGGACTTTTAATTTTGAAAACGGGATGCTCAGATTGTTTACTATGTGTAATTATTATTATTATTATACGAGTCGATCCAAATATGGTCAATTACGGCCCTTTTGATTTTTGGGGTATTTTTACGGAGTAATAAAGGAGCTTATAAAAGCATTTCTGGAGATTTGTTAAACTTACTGAAGCCGTAAACCTGCTATGTAGATATCAGAGAATAATTTTACTTATTGAACTTATGCAGCGTTTGGCACCTTTAATCAATCAATCACTCAATCAATCAATAATATATTATACTCACCAATATATTACTCATTAACCAATCAATAACTCAATCTATCAATCTCTCCGTAATCAATCTTCAGACCTGTAGAAAGCGTATGCTGCTGTGGCTCATGCTCTCCTCCGTGTCTCTGATGGCGTGTGAGAGATCTGAGATGTGTCTATTGATCTCCTCCAGCTTCTCCTTCATCATCTGCTGCTTCTCCTCCTCTTCCTCCCTCACAGCAGACACTGAAGCTTCTTCTTCATCACGGAGAAACTGCTGGAGCTTTTGGAACTGCAGTCTGATCTGACTCTCCGTCTGCTCCGCCTGAGCCTGACAACAACACATTATGTGTACAACTATATACATTATATAAACACATTTAAATATATATGCAGCATGTGTGAATACTACTCCTCACCCTGATGTGCTGGAGTGTTTTCTGGAGCTCATCTTTAGTCTTCTCTCTGTGCTGCAGTTTCTCCTGTAAGATCTTCAGTGCTGCACTCAGCTGATCCTGAAGTCAAGAGGAAGGACAGCTTAAAGGGGCAGTTCACCCAAAACTGAGCATTCTGTCATTTACCCAACATTTACGTGCTACAAAACCTGACTTTCTGTCTCATGTTGAACATGCTGTAGAAGATTTCATTAGGGGAGTGGAGGTCTTTAAAGTTCTCAGTTTGAAGCAGACGCGTTTATTGTTACAGCAGATACAGTGAGACAGCTGATCAGGGGTCTGGTGAGCGCATCCCAGCACACAGTTTAAATACTCTTCCTCACATAAAGTCATACGTCAGTGCATTTCCACTCGCTTCACCAATAGACTCTCAGCTGTTTTAGGGTCTTCATGTCTATGGCCAATTAAAGGTCCTGTGAAGTGCTTTGAAATGTGTATGTTTATTCAGTGTTTCTCAATCTCAAGTGCAACATGAAGAGAGGGCGGGACAAAGAGTAGCTCCTCCCCTATTGAAAAGAGCAGCCAATAGCATGTTGTTTTCTCACAGCTCTGCCAGTGAGAGCAGCTGAGCTCAAGCGCATCTATGGTCGCACTTTATTTTGATGGTCTGTTTGTTGAGTTTAAGGTATATATTGCAATTAATTCTCATTAGATTATAGGTAGACTGTTAGGTTGGGGTTAGAGTAAGTAGACATGTACTTGCAAAGTTTCTCATGGTCAGTTAAGTGTCTGCTGAAGGAGCAGTATCAGCAGATATTAGGCAGACAGACTACTAATACTCAAATAGACCATTTAAATAAAGTGTCACCGCATCAAATGACAAGACAATGAGAAGAAGGAGGAGGGGCATGTCAGACACGAGAGAGCATTTGATTGGTCAGAAGTTTGATGAGAAACTAAAGTATGAGACGACGACAAAAAAATCATTGATGCATTTAGGTGGAAGAGACAAACTGCAGACTACACATGTTTATAATTCATTCATTCATTCATTTTCTTGTCGGCTTAGTCCCTTTATTAATCCGGGGTCACCACAGCATAATGAACCGCCAACTTATCCAGCAAGTTTTTACGCAGCAGATGCCCTTCCAGCCACAACCCATCTCTGGGAAACACACATTCACACACTCATACACTGAGGACAATTTAGCCTTCCCAATTCACCTGTACCACATGTGTTTGGACTGTGGGGGAAACCGGAGCACTCGGAGGAAACCCACACGAACGCCGGGAGATGTTTATAATAGTTTTATATTTTCTAAATGCACATTTTGTTTTTGGAGACTCTAGCTAATAGATATCCTGAAAACTAACAGACTGAAACTAAAATATAAAAGCCGGGATGTTCATTTAACTTTATGTTTGTCTTGAGGATGTGTGTGATTTTAGTTTTTGAACACAGATTTGTTGCTTCCTTTTATAAAATTTTCATAAGTAAATAAGTAAGTAAAGGTTTATTTCCCGGACAGTGAGTCACAAAGTGCTTTACAATAAGAGAAAACAAGTAAAAGAACACAAGACGATAAAAGAAAGCATGAATCCAAATACAAAAACACTAATACTGTTAATTAAAAGCTTGACCAAAGCTTGCGTCTTTAAATGCTTTTTAAACACAATTTTTCATATGTGTGTGTGTGATTCTATGTATCTTTGACCGCATTGCACACCACCTCTATATTTAGCTAAGGATGAGTGTAATCACATCTTTGATTTAAGACACACTCCTATTGGCTCTTGACATGTGTGTTCAGTATACTTAGGTACTTATGCGTATACACTTAGATGTGTGTGTGTGTGTGTGTGTGTGTGTGTGTGTGTGTGTGTATCTCTCTTTGGCTTAGAATCAGACTTTAAGTCTTGAGTCCTGCATTTCAACAGACAGTTCAAACAAGTAGTCTATGTAAAGGTCAATAAAGGATAAAAATATATAAAAAGTCAATATAGAAAATAATTAGAAACTCTTTTATAAATGTAAAAAAAGACTTGGGGGGGGGGGGGGTTATTTAATATTACACTGTCTTTAATTTTTTTAATTCTGCACAATTCTCCAAGCCCCTAGACAATAAGAGGATGTAACAGTGAATCTATTTATTTTGTTGATTAAGTTTTATGTTCATAAGTGTACATTTTCCAACCAAAATACAGTTTTACAGTGTTTTTATAAAGTGTTGAGAGATTTCTCCTGTACTATTCAACATAGGGCTAATTACACTGTCCAACTGTGCCCACTTTTCAAACTCTTTGATTCATGGAAAAGTCGAGCTGGTCTATAACTGTAAAAAATATATATTATTATGTTCATTAACTATTTTTGTCTTTTAATTATTATTGTTTTGTACAACCTTTCTCCAAAGTACCAATATAGCAATAAATAATTAAAAGTAGACATTTTAAAAATTACATAGTAAACTACAATATCTAAAAAAAAAAAATACTCAATTGCAGTCCTTTGAGTTCAGGCTGGATGATGTGACAAAACTCTCATATTACATATAAGTCACCTCATATTCTGATAATGGGATATATCACGATGTAATACAATTTCTGTAAATTCAATCGCTTAATAGTTTTTAAACATCATACTTTCAAGATTGCAGCTTCCTCACAAGACTCTAATTCATATTTCTGTCTCCATCCCTGTGATGATCTGTAATATTACGCAAATATAATTATTATTAAAGTATTACCATGAACGATCGATTTTATGTCACCACAGAATAAACAATACAGCATAACTATAACATTTTTATTTTGTCCGTATGAGATTTGTAATTGGACACCTTAAAAACCATCTTAGTTTAACAAAATAAAAAATGTCCATGTAATTAAATTAAATTAAATGTCTTGCCAGGAATCTATCATGAACTTTACAGTAGGGAATGTTAGGAGATACAGAAAAATAACCAAATAATAGCCTGATGTAGAAGAATAGAAGTGGATAAGTTTAAAGAGATGTAATGTGGATATTGAGAGCTTCAGATAATGTTTTAAAGATCTGTGAGCAATAATTGTTTAAAGATGGATAATGCAGATTATATGGCCAGTAGATTGAAGCAACTTCATTCATTCATTTATTCAATGACAGCTTGTGACACGCTCTCTATATTGTTTACCATGGTACTTTGAATATTGGGTCTGAATCACATTTAAGTAAGACTTGAAAACAACATTAGCTCTATTTATTTGACTGTGAACAATGCTGTACTTTACTAGTCACTGGCTACAAATATGATTCCTCTATTTAGAATTTGCACAGAAATCTTTCCTGAAATTAAATGATTGAGGAGGTCAGGATGGTGTTTAATGATTTACTACTTCACCGCAGTAAATTCAGCAGCTTTACCTTGCGGGGTGCAGCAGCTTCAGCGACGGGTCTGAGTGTGTGCTGGTCGTGCTGTTGAGAAGTGAAACACACCACACACACGGGCTGATTATCCTGCAGACAGAAGAGTTTGAGCTTCTCTTGGTGTAAACCGCACATGTCCTCTGGTCTGCTGCGTTTCCTCCGCGTCTCAAACTCCTCGCACAGGTTCTTCAGCGCCAGGTTCACCACCGGCTGAGGATGTCTGCAAGATCTCCTGCACACCGGACACTCCCGAGCCCTCCTGCCGCTCCAGAACTGACGGACACACCGCCGGCAGAAGCTGTGACCGCATGGTAAGATAACGGGGACACGGAAGACTTCATGACACACCGGGCAGATGTAGTCGTATTCCGCTTGCGAAGACATTTAAACCGCGGTTTCACTTTCACTTTAATGACTTTCTTTCTCAGTTCTGAACAAACTCGAGAATCAAAGACTCAAAATACTCCTCTAACGCGCGTTTCTTCATCCTGGCGGCTGATTTTGTGTTTGTTGTTGTTTATCAGAGGAGAGAGAGATTATAGCGTCTCTTCCTGCTGATGGTTTGAAAGTGGGCGGAGCTTCTGATCACGTGTTTAAATAGGTCACGTGGAAAATCACGATTTCTTCAACCTATGAAAAAGTAAAACTGATATATCAGAGAATTACATTATTCACTTTTTTATTTTGTATGGAAAATATTTTATTCACAAACAAAAATTCTCCAGTTGGCAACATTCTTTTTCATATTTTTAAAGGGCACCTATGGTAAAAAATCTACTTTTCAAGCTGTTTGGACAGATCTGTGTGTTGGTATAGTGTATAGACCGTCATACTGGGGTGATATGAACACACCCAGTCCTTTTTTTAATTTAACTACAAAAAAAGGGTCGGCCAATTGGAGCTGTTTTCAAATCCATCGCACCATTACGTAGGTGTGCGATTCCCCCCGCCCACCGAATTGATTGACAGCTGCGTGCATTAACATGTTCCGGTAGTCGCGTGTATGTCAACAAGACCAGGCTGCAAGACATACGCAAAGCAACCGGGAATAAAAGCTCTGTTCTGTTCGCTAGGATCAGCAATCATCATCAAATGTGATTAAGAGTGAGTTTCACATGTTTACAGTGTTTTAAAACAGAGTATGTGTGTAATTAATTACAGCGATTTACTTCAGCTTTACTTCATCAGCACAGCCGCGTGTCAGAACAATTATAAAAGAAGACGCTTCAATCCCGGTTTGTGGAAGTTAAATCAGGTTTATTTTGTACATTAACATCACAGATATCCACACAGTATTTGAGGTTAGCCTTAACTAAGCTAAGCGCGCTCTGTCTGTCTGCCTGCGTGCGTGCGTGCGTGTCATCTGCGATGTGTGTGTGTGCGCGTGCGTTTACTTTGTAACGATATTGTGTGTGACTCATCAATGCAACTTCACAATACTGATTAGTAAAGGTTAGTTCTTACTGTAGTATCTCTCACAAACGCTACGTGAGACCTTCTTCCTTTAAGTCTGTCTGTTGTCTGACGCAGCTGAGGGAGGAGGCATGTAGAAATAGTGAGCGGGAAAGAATCGTCTTAAAGGCGCAGTACGACAAAACCACCCCCTGCTGGAAATCAGTATAAAACAGCATCTTGTAAAAGGTATAATGAAAAATCTGATGGGTATTTTGATCTGAAACTTTATATACACATTCTAGAGACGCAAAAGACTTATATTAAATCTGAAAAAAGGGGTAACCTAGGTGCCCTTTAATAGAAATGTATGTTTTTATTAAATCTCTTAGACTAGTTAATAATGAGAAAAGTGATAGATTCTTAGTTTTTTATGATAAATATTTTGGAAATAGCACGGATACATAAGTCCTCCTTTCCTCTTGCTGTATTTGTGTTATGTATGTATATGTTTAAGATTATTTATTTATTTTTTCTTTCTTTTCTCTCTTTTGTTTCTCTTTTTGTTTAATTTTTAATGTTGTTGTTATTTATCCTGATCTGTTATTATCATTGTGTTTTTTGTGTAAAATTGAATTTTGTATGTTTGTTATTGAAGTCAATAAAAAAAAAACATGAAAAAGCTTTTAAAATGGACTTTAAAATGACCAATGATAGCGAACACATATTCAAAGCAGGAAAATAATTAAATATATCCTTAATAATACTCAATTAAGGCCCTTCAGCTCTTTGATGTTGAGTTCAATTCAGCTTTATCTGTATAGCGCTTTTACAATTGTGTCAAAGCCGCTTCTCATAAATGGTCATAGTAACTGTCTGCTGTTATAATCTTAAAGGAAAATATGTCTATACCGTATGTTATTTTTTACTGGAACAATATCTTTAATAACATAAACTGGACTCAAGTATGGTCATTACCTCATTTTTTTTTATTACAATAAAGTAATTTAAATATAATTTAAATTACTTCATAGAGTTTATCCCACACAATTATTTCAACAAAAATGTAAAATTGATATCGAGTTAGAGTGCTGTTTTGGTGAAAGCTTTAATGAAACTATTTCACATTTATTTTGGTCTCGCCAATATACTCGACTTTTTTGGATCAATGTTGAAGCTTTTATTGCTCATAACATTTTAAAAACCTTTTCCTTATCTAATAAACATGTGATTTTGGGTTTTTATGTTAAGGATCGCTCTTTAAAAGATGCTGGTTTTAATATAATTTTATTATTCTGTAAATTTTTACATACATAAATCCAAGTTTTCCAAAAGCAAACCTCTCTTCATGGTGTTAGAAAAAGAGATTCAACTGTATATAAAAGTGATTTCCAAGTCTTAAAATAGAAAAGCAATTAAAACAATTAATATGTGCTTTTAATTAATAAAATTAATACATTTTTGCATGATATGTTTGTGTATATGCATTTCCTGTAGAAAAAGTGCATTAATAACTCTTGTTATTAACTAAAATTGGAAAATGTGTGTAATATATTTGTATGTAATTTAATAATTATGTACCCTCTCCTCTGTTTTTTGTTTTTTGTTTCTTTTCTCCTTTACTTTCTTTTTTCCTCACTTATTTCATTCTTGTTAAGAAATGTAAATTAATTGTATTGTATTGTTTTGTATAAGAAAATTACACATGCTGGTTCTTGTTAATTAAAAAAATAAAATAAAATAAACGGTCTGCTGTTATGCTCTAATCTCTGTCCGCATTATTTCTCTACATGAGCATGTGTGTGAGATTCCCTTCAACATCAAGTGTGTTGTTTGCTGTTTGTGTCTTTATTAAACACCCAAAAAGGCAAGTTTTTTTGTCTTATGTCTATTTTTACGTTGCAGTTTTTATGGTAGTCATTCAGAAGCTGAGCTGCTGTGTTTAATTGAATTCCCTAATTGTGGATAATCAAATACAGAAGCTGAGCCCTTTACTACATCTGACTTTTGCAGAATAATTAGTATTAAGTAGCGCTGGGTAAACATTTATTCTGCTTAATCACATACAAAATAAACATGTTTAGACATAATATATATATGTGTGTGTGTGTGTGTGTGTGTGTGTGTGTATTTATTATGCATGTATAAATACACGTGTGCATGCATTCATCTGAAAACAAAAAAACATGCATATTTATATACAAAATCTATATGTATATGACACAAATAATATACACATTTAAATTTCTTGGTAACAAAATAGTTTTGCTTTTATGTCTGTGACTGTTTCACATTTACTTAGCAAATATAAATTATGCAGACAAATATAGTATATCAAAACAAGCTATAGGGGCTCCTAGAGCACTTCACAAATGAACTTGAGTTGAACTGAATTGAACAGCCCCCTTATTGACATCAGCATGGAGGAACAGCCAATCACAGCAAGCTTCAGTTCATCATAACATTTAAGTAAGGATTGAAGAAGAGAAGAATGGAGGATAACTGAATACCTGAATACCTGATAACTGAAATCCTCATCACTCATTGGCCAGATGTTACTCAACGTATGTCCTAAACTGGTTTTCGATTGGTCAGAATTATTGTGTGGGAAAATGCCAATGTCTTTTTTACTATGGCAGGACGACTGCACTGGCTGATTGTATCCCTGCTCATAGTATACATCACTTTAGACAAGCTGTACATTTGAAGCATGACTGTGGCTGGCAAACTATGTTGTAATGCATTGCAAACAGTGAAGGTGCATCACACGTGACTTCAGGAGGAGGCGTGAATTCATTTAGCTAAACTGCGACATGCTCATCTTCAGGAAAAATAACCAGTGATCTGTCAGACAATGTTTCCTCTCTCTCTCTCTCTCTCTCTCTCTCTCTCTCTCTCTCTCTCTCTCTCTCTCTCTCTCTCTCTCTGTTTAAAATTGTTGGTAAAGTGCTGTCAACAAATATTGTTCCTCCACACCCCACAAGATGGGACAGCACATCGGATCATGTTCTCACCACAAACAAACCGCTGCAGCCATTTGAGAGCATCCTGAGACCACCTCTTCAAGTAGATCTCGGTCCGCTTTTTTGGTCTGCTTTTGGTACACACTTGAGTGAGATTGCTGCATTCACACCGGCCCAAACCAACAGCACCAATAGGGAAAACCCACTCTAGTGTGATTCATCATCATCATCATCACTTTCTTGTCAGCTTAGTCCCTTTATTAATCCAGGGTCGCCACAGCGGAATGAACCGCCAACTTATCCAGCAAGGTTTTACGCAACGGATGCTTTTCCGGCCGCAACCCATCTCTGGGAAACATCCACACACACTCATACACTACGGACAATTTAGCCTACCCAATTCACCTGTACTGCATGTGTTTGGACTGTGGGGGAAACCTGAGCACCCGGAGGAAACCCAACCGAGGCAGGGAGAACATGCAAACTCCACACAGAAACCCCATCTGAGCCAAGGTTCGAACCAGCGACCCAGCGACCTTCTTGCTGTGAGGCGACAGCACTACCTACTGCGCCACTGCCTCGCCTCGCGTGATTCAACCCAACTTAATAAGGCAGGTGTGAAAGCACCCTAAGATTATTGTTTTATTCAGGTTTGTTAAGTGTTATTCATTTATGTGAGTTTATTTCTGTAAACCTATATTTGCTACAACAAACAACAATAAAAATATTTGAAAAACATCTTAGGCCTAAAGGCTGATTTATACTTCTGCGTCGAGCGCACGTGTATGGTCCAGCGCAGCCTTCTCGTGGTTGCAGACCCCTCGGCGTGGCTGATGCGCACCTCTCAAAAAATGTAACTACACGTCACAATGAAGCATAGTGCAAGTGCTGTGATTGGTAGTGGTGGGCAAAGCGAAGCTTCATGAAACACTGAAACAGTCGAAGCTTAAAAACGTTTCGAAATCCCACTCTACGGTGACACCTAGTGGTTATTTTTTTATGTATCACACTGAAACAGCTGCAGCAAAGAACAGTTGAGCAAATTGAAGTATTAAACCCCACTTTGTGGAATTATCTATACAAGAGATTTAGCGGAGCGGTTAAGACTTCTGACTTCCATGTGGGGATAGTGGGTTCGGATCCAGGCTGATACGGCTATTTTGAAATGCTTTAATACCAGTTGCTAATGCTTTGTTCTTGTTTCGTTTTGTTTCAACATTTGTCTGACATCCGAATAAACATTTTGTTAATAAATATGTCTTGTTTTGGTATTAAAACAGGGTTGTTGCTAGATCTGACACAGTTGTGGCCAGAAGGTATCAAGAATTATTTATATTATTCATTAAATTTCCCATTTATTGTATTTCATTAATGTCTACCCAAAGCCTAAACCCAACAATCACATCACTGTAACAATATTTATTATTATTTTTACAGTGTTACAAAAATGATGCTAAATTGATGGCGTGTCCGCAGCTGTAATCTATTTAGACTACACCATAAAACAGAAACATCATTAAAATACATAAAACCATGATTTGGGAGTATTTGTACAACTCGGGAATCGAACCAAAAAGTCATTGGAAGTATAGTAACAGCATGTACAGGCACAGTCCACCAGGACATATGAGACAGATATTGGAACTGACCCCAGGAGTTGCATGCAGATTCGCCAGGTCTCGAAACGCTTCTTAACTGATCAATGCTTTGAATCGCTTTAGTCACATGACCTGGTGTTTCAAAACACTTTAGTCACATGACCTGGGTGTTTCAGATCATGCTTCGGTGCAGTGTTTCGAAACACTTTAGTCACATGACCTGGGTGTTTCAGATCATGCTTCAAATCACAAATCACTAATCATGAGCTGAAACACAGAATTCAGCCCTGATTAAACTGAACACATGAGGAGGAAATTACCAGCAACAACATGCAGATACACACGTGAATCAGGTCTTTGTTTCTGGTCTCCTCTCCACTGTGTGCAGATGTAAAGTCCAGCATCTTCTGTTGTGACTCTACTGATGATCAGAGAGCTGTCAGAGCCCAGATTCAGTCTGTCTGAGTTTCTCTGCTTTACCCCTAAACTAATCAGCTCAACTGCTGGTGACCGTTTGTAACTGTTAAAGACCCAGTCAGTTCCTGGTCTGCAGTGCTGATCAGTGTTTCTACAGGGCAGATGAACAGTTTCTCCACAACTGTTGAACACATGAGTGTCTCCTGCTCCAAACACACCTGAAACACACATCATCATTGTCATTGTTGTAATTTTTTGTGAATCCAGTCTTGTAGATGATGAACAGCAGTGTTTACCTGTGCTGAGTGTCCAGAAGATGAGCAGCAGAAACAGAGGACTCCTATCAGCCATTCTGTGTGTCTGACACTCGTCTTCTGCTTTATATATATGTTGAGCTCTTGTTTAAACAGCAGCAGCTCTTCCTGTGCTTCAGTAGGTTCCTCTTTAGTGATACGTCACCGTTTAATGTGCACTGAACACTGCTGTATTTGAGTGACATGCTGAAACGTTAATCATACTCAAGCTTGTGTTTTTCTAACAGAATCAGAGACGACATTACTCCCATCTAATGTGAATATTTAATCTTTATATTGAGTCTGCATTTATAGGTCGAGACACTAAAGCACACACAGATCCTACAGTAGAGCTGATCCTGCATCAGTTGTGCTGTTTTCAGAGCTGTGATCTCACTCTTCTGGTGTAGATCTGTTGTTGTGCTGACTGTGAGAACTCTCTTCTACAGGCTGCCTTTACAGTAAACCACAGCTCTAACACTTGTTTTGACACATTAGTTTTCCCAGAATAATATCTGAAGGCCTGATATCTCACTATCTGATCTGTATTAGGTCTAGGACTGTCCTTATTCCAGCAAGAATAAATTAATAACTTGCCTCCTAATTCTGCAATTAACCTGACAGAACATTTCCCCATAATGTTGTTCAACATGTCAGATTTCCTGACCTGAAAGGTTACTGTTGTAATCCTCATTACCTGAAGGAGGGAACGGAGACATTGTTCCAGCGCCACAGTTGCTGAATCACCAGCTGAATGCTAGAGCGATTGGCTCCTCAGCGGTGAGTCTGACAGAGGCTCCTCCAGGTGCTGCTCACATCCTCAGCTGATTATTAAGCAGTCGCACCTGAGAAGAAGCTTCTTTGACAGTTCATGGGCATTCATTGGCCTGTTTTCTTAAGTTGCGCTCACACTGCACTATTCTCCCCATAGACTTTCATTCATACACAAGCGAATGCGTCAGACCAGAAAAGCAACCTCATGCATGCGATAAGTTTCGCAGTTTGATGTGGTTCAGATTTCAAGCTTGGTGAACTCTGACCTGTGAAATTGCATCTCGTGACTGCGTAATGCTGTGTTCGCACCAGACGCGGAACGTGCGAATAAATCGTGATATTCAACCAATTGAAGATCAATACATGACCTCTCTGCACAGAAATTTAAAATATGAAGCAATTTTTTAAAACATGTAATCATCTCGTTTAATCCCGCCCCTTTTTGCAGAGTCGTACGACAGAATTTCGCATGCTCAAGCTGAAGTGTGACCGAGGCTATAAGCTGCAGTCTCACTAGACTTTTCTCCCCATTGACTTCCATTCATACACACACGAATGCGTCAGACTGGAAACGCAAGCTCGTGCGACAGGTTTCGCAGTTCGCTGCGGTGCAAAGTTCAAGCTTGGTGAACTCTGACCTGCGAAATTGCAACACACGACTGCATAATGACATTTAAACTTGCTTTCAGTTGTGTATAATACTAGAAGTTGTTTAGCCACTGTTTCCTTGGTTACTATAAGAGCTTGTGCAGCGAACGCAGACGCGGTTTCGCGTCGTCCGCCTCAGTTTCGGCCCTTGTTTTGACTCGGGAGGCGTGTCCAAACGCCAGGTAACCACTATATAGTGAGCACGGTAGCATTAGTCGGCAGGAGAAGCACTTTAGCAGCATCTAGAACAGCAGCCTGTAAGTACATTTAAGATTTGTTTCAGTTGTTGTGTATGGTTTGAGGACTTGTTTCCAGCTGTTTGTGTAAAGTTGTAGGACATTTAAACTTGCTTTCAGTTGTGTATAATACTAGAAGTTGTTTAGCTACTGTTTCCTTGGTTACTATAAGAGCTTGTGCAGCGAACGCAGACGCGGTTTCGCGTCGTCCGCCTCAGTTTCGGCCCTTGTTTTGACTCTCGAGGCGTGTCCAGCTGAATTCAATCAGCTAGTGCTTTGGGGTTATATAAACAACTAGTTCACCGCGGCAGCGGTCGCGGCAGCCTCGTGTGAAGACCGCCTCGTGTGAAGACCGACGAGTGTAAAGACCATCGACTCTACCTGCGCGACTCCACCGAGCAAAGACACCGACAAAGCACTTGAGTACTTTACTGTATTGTTTTACTTTACACTTATTTTTTGTTGTCAGTGCACTTTTATTATGTGTTTTCTAATTCCTGTTGTTACTAACACTCGCAAAACACGGGAGGTACGCTGCAGGCGTAATCCTCACAACCTTCGTTCAATACATGTATCTACTATTTCACAACTCTCTCTCTCCGTGGGCCTCTGGAACTGTCAATCAGCTGTTAACAAGGCTGATTTTATTACCTCCATAGCTACATATTCTGACTATAATCTCATGGCTCTAACTGAGACCTGGTTGAGGCCGGAGGACACTGCTACACATGCTACTCTTTCTGCTAATTTCTCTTTTTCCCACACTCCTCGTCAGACAGGGAGAGGGGGTGGGACTGGACTACTAATTTCCAAAGAATGGAAATTTACTCTGATACCGTCCCTGCCAACAATCAGCTCCTTTGAATTCCATGCAGTCACCATTATCCACCCCTTCTACATAAATGTGGTTGTCATCTACCGCCCACCAGGTAAATTAGGTCACTTCCTAGATGAACTGGATGTTCTTCTCTCATCTTTTTCTAATTTTGCCACTCCCTTATTGGTGCTAGGTGACTTCAACATCTACGTTGACAAACCGCAAGCTGCAGACTTTCAGACTTTGCTTGCCTCTTTTGACCTAAAAAGAGCACCTACTTCTGCTACCCACAGATCAGGTAATCAGCTAGACCTTATTTACACACGACACTGCTTCACTGATCAAACAATAGTAACTCCACTACAAATATCTGATCATTTCCTTCTGTCTCTCAACATCCACATTACTCCTGAGCCGCCACTCACTCCAACACTGGTTACCTTTCGCAGAAACCTACGATCTCTCTCACCCAATACACTATCCACCATTGTTTCAGACTCTCTTCCTCCATCTCGCAAACTCACTGCACTTGATTCGAACAGTGCCACTAATACACTCTGCTCCACACTAGCATCATGTCTAGACCGATTATGTCCTCTTGCATCCAGGCCAGCCCGTGCCAGTCCTCCTGCACCCTGGCTCTCAGATGCTCTCCGTGAGCATCGCTCAAAACTTCGGGCTGCGGAGAGAATTTGGCGGAAAACTAAAAATCCTGCACATCTCTTAACATACCAAACTCTTCTGTCCTCTTTCTCAGCTGAGGTTACTTCTGCAAAGCAGACGTATTACCGTCTGAAAATCAACAATGCCACTAATCCTCGCCTACTTTTTAAAACATTTTCCTCCCTCCTCTATCCTCCTCCTCCACCCGCATCCTCCACACTTACTACTGATGACTTTGCTACATTCTTCTGCACCAAAACTGCAAAAATCAGTGCTCAATTTGCTGCACCTACAACAAACACGCAAGATACAACACCAACACCACACACACTCACCTCTTTTTCTCAGCTCTCTGAGTCTGAGGTGTCCAAACTTGTGCTATCTAGCCATGCAACCACCTGTCCACTCGATCCCATTCCCTCTCATCTCTTGCAAGCCATCTCTCCTGCAGTCATACCAACACTGACTCACATAATTAACACATCTCTTGACTCTGGTTTATTCCCCACTACATTTAAGCAGGCTAGGGTAACCCCACTGCTAAAGAAACCCAACCTGGACCATACGCTACTTGAAAACTACAGACCAGTATCCCTGCTTCCATTCATGGCCAAGATTCTGGAGAAAGTAGTGTTCAATCAAGTCCTGGACTTTCTTACTCAAAACAATCTCATGGACAACAAGCAATCCGGCTTTAAGAAAGGCCACTCAACTGAGACTGCCCTGCTCTCGGTCGTGGAGGATCTCAGACTGGCTAAAGCAGACTCTAAATCATCAGTCCTCATTTTGCTGGACTTGTCAGCTGCTTTTGACACTGTCAACCACCAGATCCTGCTATCTACGCTCGAGTCACTGGGCGTTGCGGGCACTGTTATACAATGGTTCAGATCTTACCTCTCTGACAGGTCATTCAGGGTGTCTTGGAGGGGAGAGGTGTCCAACCTACAGCATCTAAACACTGGGGTACCTCAAGGCTCTGTTCTTGGGCCACTTCTCTTCTCCATCTACACATCATCTCTAGGACCAGTCATCCAGAGACATGGATTCTCCTACCACTGCTATGCTGATGACACCCAGCTATACCTCTCTTTTCATCCTGATGATCCCTCGGTTCCAGCTCGTATCTCAGCCTGCCTGTTGGATATTTCACACTGGATGAAAGATCATCATCTTCAGCTGAACCTCGCAAAAACGGAAATGCTTATAGTTTCTGCCAACCCGACTCTACACCATAACTTTTCAATCCAGATGGATGGGGCAACCATTACTGCATCCAAAATGGTGAAAAGCCTTGGAGTAACGATTGATGACCAACTAAACTTCTCTGACCACATTTCTAGAACTGCTCGATCGTGCAGATTTGCACTCTATAACATCAGAAAGATCCGACCCTTCTTATCTGAACATGCAGCTCAACTCCTTGTTCAAGCTCTTGTTCTCTCCAAACTGGATTACTGCAACTCTCTACTAGCTGGGCTTCCAGCTAACTCTATCAAGCCTCTTCAACTGCTCCAGAATGCAGCAGCACGGGTTGTCTTCAATGAACCTAAACGAGCACATGTCACTCCGCTGCTAGTCCGTTTGCACTGGCTGCCAGTTGCTGCTCGCATCAAATTCAAAACTCTGATGTTTGCCTACAAAGTGACTTCTGGCTTTGCTCCTTCTTATCTGCACTCACTTCTGCAGATCTATGTGCCCTCCAGAAACTTGCGTTCTGTGAATGAACGTCGCCTCGTGGTTCCATCCCAAAGAGGGAAAAAATCACTTTCGCGAACGCTCACGCTCAATCTGCCCAGTTGGTGGAATGAACTCCCTAACTGCATCAGAACAGCAGAGTCACTCGCTATTTTCAAGAAACGACTAAAAACTCAACTATTTAGTCTCCACTTCACTTCCTAATCTGCAATTGCCTCTTTGAATATCACACTAATTGTACAAAAAAAAAAAAAAAAAAAAAAAAAAAAAAACTACTAACACTTCCCTTCTTAGACTTTACAGACCTGAAACTTGCCTTTAGTACTTATTCATTGTTGCTCTTAGTTGTGTAAATTGCTTCCTTGTCCTCATTTGTAAGTCGCTTTGGATAAAAGCGTCTGCTAAATGACTAAATGTAAATGTAAATGTAAATAATGCTGTGTTCGCACCAGACGCGTAACGTGCGAATAAATTGCGATATTCGCACATAAATAGCCGCGTGAACATTTGAGTTTACTCGCTTCATTCGCGCGTCAATCCCTGCTTGATTCGTGCATCAAATCTGCTTCATTTGTACGACAAATTCACTTTAGAACAGACGTGGATTCGCGTGAGGGACAGGGCTTCTGTGTGCCCGGTAACTCTAGATTTGTTGCTAAATGGCTAACATGGATTTTATGAAGAAAATAACAGTGTTTATGTGCTTTATGAAGACTGAAAAACAGCGTCAATATGTTTAGGGTCGTGTCTAAATCCACTAGTTTCTTTCATAGGTGCAGGAGCTCTGTGAGCTCATAAACTCCTCCAGAAACTGAACCTGGATGACGGAGGCTTTCAGCGGTGCTTCTGAATGAGCCCAGCCCAGTGATGAACTTTTTGTCGGTGTCGGCTGGTGCCCGCAAGACACCATCAACAGACGTACGTCACAATCACACCCCCACAAGAGCAAGCTCCTGATTGGTTGATGCGGCGCGAATGTCCGAATGTCTGCTGAAGTTCAGATTTTTGAACTTGAGCGAATTGCGCGAAACGTGCGTTAAACGCGTCAAATGTGCAAAACGCTTAATTCGCGCGTATTGCAACATTCGAGCGTATCGCATCATAGCTGTAGTTATAATGTTGTGTATTATTCTGAGTTGTTTGAGACACAGTAACACACAGCTGGATATTTTCCTAAACAGATTCACCATTATTAATGCTCATAAATGCTCATAAAAGTCATTGAGCTGCAGGCATGATGAGGTTTGCTGAAGGTGTAGTGAGTACATCTTTGCTAAACTATGACAGGTCACGTTTATTGACAAGTAAGAATGAGTAATACATTCATCTGAAACAGTCCCTTAAATGTGATTTTGCGTCTTCAGTTTCATGATAGGTCAATCGAACCACACCAGGACATAGACAGTCTAGTGAGGACACCCTAAAGGTCAGACATGATCCTATATGATGGTGGTGTAGGAGAGTCTTTGGATATAGACCCACACTGTTCTATACTGGTATTCAGCAGATTAACCATCATGAAATGAGGATCATATATAAAAAATCATATTAATATATTCATTTATTCAATATTCAATTCAGATTTACATTTAGTAAACACTTTTATCCAAAACAACTTACAATGGGGAGGTTCAGAGATTCAACAAGAAGAGACGATACTCGAATAGAGTCTGGCTGCAGATTTGCACTTGCACTTTCAGGCTTGCACTCTCGGACAGGCTACCACACACAATCGCCACCTTTGTCCTTCAGTATTTAACTTCAGGCTGTCCCTGAGGGGGAAGATCCTTGAGGTAAGGGACTTCATTTAGATTGTTGCAACAAACTTCTTATCTGTCACCTTTACTCAAGTGCCTTTTTTCTAAGCGTTTCACTGTGGTTTCTGGAACATTCGGCTACGGGCGCTGCAGTTGCTAGAGTTATGTAAACAGATCGTAATGAACCACGAAGGCTTGCATTACAGCAGATCTGCAGTAATGTTACACATCATCTGTGCTGCTTTCTTTCCGAGAGTCAAGACGTTCCCTTATCCAGTCCATCTTGGCATTATGTTTAGAGGACCTATAACACTGGGCTGGCTGGGATCATGTAGAGACTTGTGAAGCTGCACTGAAACTGATTTTGTATGGATGCACTCCTGCGCAGACATGCTAACTTGTCAACACGTATTAGTTTATTTATTAAATAGTTTTATAACATTATTTATCTACAGTCCTGTGAGTCTTTTTACTGAAACATTTGTATTTGGGTGAGAATGCTTGCTGATAAGGACCCTTAATGCTTTAAGAGGACATGGTTACTAAGGACCAAGGGAAAATACTTAACGGCAGCCTAAGTTGATCTTTTTTCTTATACCCCTTTGCAAACCAACTTCTTCTAAGGGTACTCTTAGCCTTAAACTGAGGGACTTTTGGTTAAGGACTTTATGCAACCGAGCCCTCCCTGCTGAAAAATCCAACTTAAACCAACCTAGGCTGGTTGGCTGGTTTTACCTGGTCAACCAGCCTGGTTTAAGAGGGGTTCTGGCTACTTCCAGGTTGGTTTCCAGCCATTTCCAGCCTGTTCTTAGCTGGTCAGATTGGAAAATGACCAGCTAAAACCATCTAAAATTAGCTTGACCATCCTGGTTTAAGCTGGACATAGCTGGATTTGGCTGGGCTCTCAGCCTGGCTAGGCTGGTCAAGCTGGTTTTAGCTGGTCATCTCCCAGCCTGTCCAGTTAAAACCAGGCTGGAAATGGGCAAAATCCCTCTAAAACCAGGCTGATCAACCTTAAGCTGGACTATTCAGCACTCTCCTGCCACGTCACTTGCATCCACATCTGCATTCTTGTTTGCAATCGTCCTGAGACCTGCAGAATGAAGATTAGTTCCCCAAGTCAATCAAGAATCATTGCTGTAAGTCTATAATGTGTATCTGTTAGTTGTAATCCTACAACTCCTTGAAATGTTTAAAATAAAACTACAATTAAAATTTGCTTTTAGTCTGGTATTTTTTCATAACTGTGGAAGAATACGTTGAGTGTGTATTTAGAGCTGATAGTTTATATAATTAATAAGCTTTGCTGGTATAAATGTTTAAAGTAGCCTGCTTTGATAAATTTACATTAAAGCATTATAACCATATGATCAATACACAAACCGATCTGTCACGGTATACAACTACTTAGAGTTATTTGACAATGTCGGTTTCTTTTGCTTTATTTGTGTCGATTGTAAGTGGCGTGACAGGTGCAGGTGTCTTTGTAAATGATGTCACTTGCATAGGAAGCGTGGGGGCCTGAGAGTGCAAGCCTGAAGATGCAAGTGCAACTCTGCAGCCAGTCCCGTCTTCAATATACACATATTAAAGTAAAAATAATCAGGCAAAAGAAACACAATCAGCACAGCAGACACTGGGATTATGCCAAGCTTTTAACATTCACATCAAACTAAATCAACTTATTCTCTGACACACAGTGATACTATGAATGATATAAAGAACAGTAAACAAAGCTAATATATATATATATATATATAAAGCATGCATAATATCTCTGTAAGCTGCAAATTATTCTCTTTCCACTTCAGCTGCAGAGTTCATTTCCATGAGTTCTGATGTCTAGGCTGAATATCTGCAATTGAAAATAGGAAGAGGTACTGTAATGTATTTATATGCTGCTGGGATGACACTCATATATATATATATATATATATATATATATATATATATATATATATATATATATATATATATATATATATATATGAGTGTGATATCCATCTCTGTCCATCATAGAGTATACTGAAGAGTATTGAATAATCCTCCATTTGACATGATCATACTCACAGTAGAGTCATGGTCCTCTTCTTCTTATATCTGAAAAACAGATTACCAACATGTATGAGCAAACATTCAAAGCACTCTGACCTGATCTGAACTGCACAGCTGAGTCACATGGAGAAATACTGCAGTCATTTATAATGTTCTGGACCATACCGTAGTAAAACACTTGATTTTTGATGATTCTGTTGTGGTGATTGTACAGTTGCTATGGTAACACAACAACTCCACTAAATTAAACAAATGACCCAATATTGTAGGGTATGCTCTACTACAAAACAGCACAGTTTACTGTAGTAAAAACTAAAGTACACTACAGTATTTAGTACAGTTATCAGTTTACTATAGTTTGATTTACAGTATGCTGGTACCTTTACTAGCAAAGAGATGTAGATACTCAAATACTAGAGTATGTATATAGTAGGCTGCAATACACTTCACTATAGCATATCCCTAGTAGCAAAGAATTCTGGCCCAGATTTGGCAAGAAGCTGGCACAGCAGGCATTCATCCGGCACTGGCATACAGCATATGGGCCAAACTTGGCCCGGGTTTGGCAGAGGTGGCACCGTCTTTAAGGCGGCACACAAGATCTGGGCCAGATGAAAAACGTAGTGTTTGGCCCAGATTTAAAAATTTGATAAGTGGGCCATGTGAGTTTGGCCAGTCTTGACCCACATTTAAAATACACTAAAATCATTTTTGAGTAAAGAAAAAAAATTCTACCAATCAGGTCACTTTGAGAAAAAGCGTGCCCATAGTGTGCCTAAAGCGCATCACTCCATGGGTTTATCAATTTCATTGCAATCGTGACACACCAACCTATCTGGCCCAGTTCAGGCCCAGTTATGAGTTATTAACTTGGCTGAGACTTGGCCCAGATATGGTCTGTGTTTGGCCCTTGTCTGGAAGCCAGATTTGGTCCAGTCATGTACCGTAATTCACTGCGGCATGTGGGCCAAGCAAAACCTGATTGTGTGGGCCAGAGCTGGGCCAGAGAAATTTTGCTATGTGGGATGGTTTATTAGAAATGTACAGTAAACACTAGATAGAAGCATAATTATTATATTGCAGCTCTAGAAAACAGATGTTTAGCTTTCAGAAATAAGTGAAGTGTCTGGAGAGCATTTCTGCTGAATATGAGGATCATCTCAAACTGTAGTCTTTAGTTTCAGGCCTTTGTTGACGTCACATTTCTCTGCTATAAGGAGAGTTTGTGTTGTGTAATATTAATAATGCTGAAACTCACCAGCTAATCTGTTGTGAATCAGCCAGACAATAAGAGCAGAAAACAGAAGAGCAAACACAGCGACGACAGCAACAATCACACTCACTGCTGAGAGAAAGAGGAGTTAAACACACACACACACACACACACACACACACACACACACACACACACACACACACACACACACACATTTACACTGTTACTGACATTTCAGCACACACACGAGTTCATATTCCCAGAGCAACATCAATACAATTACTGACAACAAAACAACTGTCAAGTATCTTGGGGTTTTGTTCACGAGTGAGGGAAGGATGGAGCGTGAGATTGGCAAGCGGATTGGTGCAGTGGCAGCAGTAATGTGGTAGATGTACCGGTCTGTTGTGGGGAAGAAGGAGCTGAGCTGAAAGCCAAAGCTCTTGAATTTCTGCTCAATCAACGTTCCTACTCTCACCTATAGTCAAGAGCTTTGGGTCATAACTGAAAGAATAAGATCAAGCGGCTGAAATGAGTTTCCTTCAAAGGGTAGCAGGGCGCACCCTTATAGACAGGGTGAGAAGCTCAGTCACCTGGGAGGAACTTGGAGTAGAAACGCTGCTTCTACCAAATCCAGAGGAGTCAGCTGACGTGGCTTGGGCATCTGTTTCAAGGTGTTTCAAGCATGTCATGCCGAGAAAAGGCCTCAGGGAAGACCCAGGACACACTGAAGGGACTATGCCTCTTGGCTGGCCTGGGAATGCTTCGGGATCCCCCCCTGAGGAGCTGGAGGAAGTGTCTGGGGAAAGGGAATGATGGAGTTCTCTCTTAAGACTGCTAACCCCGAGACCCGGTCCCGTAAAAGCAGATAAAAATGTCATGACAACTGTCAAACATGATCAGAGCTCTGAGGATTTATGTTCAGAAACCTTCCTAGCAGGGTGCCGCTCAGGGGGCGGATAGTGGGTGGATCAGTTTGGATGATTCTAAGGGCCCACACGATTTTGGGGACCCTAGAGATACTATAAGGGGCCCATCAGATCCCAGTATTTACCTTTGTCCATCCGCGATACACCCCCAACCACCACAACACTAACCCAACAACCCACCCACCCTTAATCAATGCCGGCAGCTAGCTCTCTGCAACTCTCACATGGTCACCCACTGAAGCGAAGCAGGGCTGCGCCCGATTAGTACCTGGATGGGTGACCACATGGGAAAGCTAGGTTGCTGCCGGAAGTGGTGTTAGAGAGACCAGCAGGGGATGCCCAACCTGTGGTCTGTGTGGGTCCGAATGCCCCAGTATAGTGAAGGGGACTCTATACTGCTCAGTGAGCGCCGCCTTTCAGATGAGATGTTAAACAGAGGTCCTGACTCTCTGTGGTTGTTAAAAATCCCAGGATGTCCTTCAAAAAAAGAGTAGGGGTTAATCCTGGCCACATTTGCCCACTGGCCTCCGCCCATTATGGCCTCCTAACCATCCCCATATCTTAATTGGCTTCATCACTCTGTCTCCTCTCCTGTGGCGCAATATAACTGCCATCGCATCATCCAGGTGGACGCTGCACACTGGTGGTGGATGAAAAGATTCTCTCCAATGTGTAAAGCGCTTTGAGTGTCCAGAAAAGAGCTATATAATTATTAGGAAATATAATTCTTAATATTTCATTCGAGATACACACCAAATCACCCCACAACACCCTCACAAATCCCGTCCCCTTTACTTTCATTCGATAGAACCCTGCCTGTGATAGGACTGTATTTAAAAAACACAGAAAACACTGATGATCAACCTGCTGAATAAGATACTGAAGTGTTTGTGTTGTAAACTGGAGTCACTGCTGTAAAAGATGGAGGTTCAGGTGAATAACACTGTTGAACAACCTGGCTGAACTAGTTACTGAACTCTGTAAATCAGTGATGTGAGATGAACACTGCTCCACCTTTAGTTGTGTCTGCTGCTGGTTCAGTCTGTGGTGTCGGCTCTGCTTTAGCTGTGAGATCTGGAGCTGTAAGAGATGATGGAGATGATCATTCAGCTCAACCACACTCCACAAAACTGTCATGACTTGACCATTTGGGAAAAAAAAAGAGGAATAAAGGATGATTCTCTGACCTGAATAGTGGACAGTAAACGTGTCTGAGGTCTTCAGTTCATTTCTCTGATAGATTCCACATCTCCACTGTTTATTATTATCTTCTCTAACAAGTGTTGTAGACAGCCTGGTGATACACTGTTCAGGGTAGGAGATCACGTCAAATCTGGAGTCTGTGTTCAGAATAACACCAGCCTGATCCAACCAGGACAGACGAAAATCCTTACATGTGGCCAAACTTTCACAGTGAAATTCAAAATATGAGAAGAGCTGACAGTAGAGCGTCAAAGAGAGACCCGGACTAATATCAGATGATGATTGAGAGACTGAAAGTGAACAGAAGACAAAATCACTAATCATGAGCTGAAACACAGAATTCAGCCTGATTAAACTGAACACATGAGGAGGAAATTACCAGCAACAACATGCAGATAAACATGTGCATCGGGTCCATATTGCTGGTCTTCACTCCACTGTTGGCAGGTGTAACGTCCAGCCATTTCTACTATGACTCTACTGAGGGTCAGAGAGCAGTCAGAGCCCAGATACATACTGACTTTGGTTGCCATTTCTTTTACCCCTAAAACAATAATCTTAGTTGTCTGTGAGTAAGTCTGTCTGAACGTGTACATCCATGTAGTTCCTGCTGGTCTGCATTGCTGAACAGTATTTCTACAGGGCAGATGAACAGTTTCTCCAGAACTGCTGAACACATGAGTGTCTCCTGCTCCAATCAGACCTAAAACACACAACATTTAGCTATAAATCAATAATGACAGGGTTCTCACACCTTTAACAAGGTCAAATGTAAGCATTTTTTAAGCTCATTCCAGATGCATTTTCGTCATTTCACAAGTGTGGCAAATTACATGCACAAATTCAACCCTTATCACATTATGGTAGATGCTGTTTATTATAATATAGTACAGTATTCCAAGGAAAGGTTTTGATGGCATGTTTGCCCTGAGCTCAACATGAATTGTTGTTATTTGCTTTCTTGAATATAATTCATTCACATCTTAAATGTGTCTTTAACCCTTGAGTATTGTTCATATTTACTTCTCTTTATGCTTGTGGCTGTAACTACACATTTTGGCTCTTCCCAACAGCGAAAACCAGCAACAATCAAGAATGCATGATTATGTGCTGTCATGGCTTTGCAAACCAAAAATGTGGTTATAATGGACGTCAATGTGGCAAAACGGCCACCAAGAGTGTGATGTTGAAAACTCTCAAAGCATTTTCCCAAACGTAATTCCATTTGCTGAAACAGAGAAAGTTGAGGCCAAATTTAGACTAATATTTGTTTTTGTTTTAAAAGGAGCAGGTAAAATTAAAAGACAGATCACGCTGCCGATACATGCTGAGACTCCAGTCTCCAATTTTTAGTAAGAATTTTTTTTTTGAAATGAAACGCCAAGTTAAAATTCAATAATTTTTCAGCTCCATATGACAATAAATTACAACACAAAACTTTCTAGAACAGAAAACATTAGAAGCGTCCAACCCAGGCTCATTCTGGAAACGTAGACCCGCGGACATTTCTGGAGACCCGAAATACGTCCCAGGAGGTATGTATTTGAGCAGTTTTTGTTTTTCGCGAATCCGCAAGCTGAAGAGGTTTGATAGAGTTAGCTGGGAGCCCAGATAGTAGAGAGTTGCGATAGTCCAGTCTGGAGAGAACAAGAGCTTGAACAAGGAGTTGAGATGCATGTTCAGATCACCTTCCACCTTCTTGGAAGTTTCTAGTATACCTACACATTTCAGTATAGAAGACCATAGGTCGAGGTGGACACCCATGACAAGGCTCGATTCTGGCACCTCTGCTGTTCAACCTTTATATGCTTCCCCTGAGCCAAACAATGAGAAAACTCCAAATCTCCTACCACAGCTCTGCTGATGACACTCTGATCTACCTAGCCTTACTGCCTAAAGACTACAGCCCCATTGACACCCTCTGCCAATGCATTGATGAAATGAACAGTTGGATGTGCCGAAACTGTCTTCAGTTAAACAAAGAGAAAACTGAAGTCCAACATTTTCTACATTTCACATGTGTTCATTTCCACAAAAATAACAACTATGATGACAACAATAGAACAAACATCAATAGATCCATACTTATTTGACTTTACCAAAGACTGTAGAATATACAAGACAGGTCACTCGTATAACCTGTGTTTAATTCGTCAGCCAGAGCGCATTGGCACATCTGAAGAAACACAATAAATGTCCAGCACCTATTAGTCAAACTTTATATTCTCTAATCTGAATGATACCCCGTGGGTTTGTTGGACCCTTAAACAGAGGTCTGTCAGAATTCTGAAAGAAATCATATGTGTGTGTGAGTGAGTGTGTATTGCAGCACATTTCACACAGCCACACAACATTCATATCATTTGTTAGACCTTCTCATACTGAAGAGCTTTGCTTCAAGATCCAGTGCTGTCGACCAAATAGTTTGCTAAATAAAAGTTTCATTTCACATATGAATTATTATTAAAGCTTCTTTTGCGAAATAGTCCTGTGTTTTCACCCAACCTCAGTAAACCCACTGCAGCATGACTCTCTATATTGATAATGATCACAATAAGCCTGATTTCTGGGAAGCTGCAGCAGAGTTATTATGAAATCTTTGCTGTGAGGATGTAACAGTTCTGAAGAAGCATGACACCTTTTAACAAGATCAAAGCAAAGATATAGGTCACACTATAAGTATGTGCCAAAACATTAGAATATCAAGGGGAAGTCCATTTATGTCAATACTGTTTCATTTTTATATTAGTTCACTACACATAAAGTGTTATATTTCCAGCCTTTACTGGTTTCAATTTGAATGATTATGGCTAAAAGATAAAACAAATCTAGTATTTCTTCAAAACTAGAATATCATGACAAAGTTCAGCATTGTCGACTCCCCGTGTCCGTGTCAGTATAGTCAGCTAATTAATGCAAAATACCTGCAAAAGTTTCCTCAGCCTCAACACTGTCTCAGTCTGGCTTGGTAGGTGTCATGATCACCAGCAGTCTAGTTGCTGCAGATCACTAAAAGACTACAAATCCACCATTTATGGACTAAAACACCCAGGCTGCGTCCGAAACTACTTACTTACATACTATATAGTACGCTGAAATCAGTATGCAAGCCGAGTAGTATGTCCGAAATCATAGAATACGAAAATAAGTACGCGAGAACTACCCAGATGACTTCTGGCAAGATTCTGTAGTGCGCATCCAATGCATGCTGCGCTATCCCATGATGCCCCGCGAACAAATTCATGAATGGGAGCAAAGCGACGCAACAGACGCAGGTATGTCACGTGACCATGACAAAATGGTGGATGTAGTACGTCTGAATTCTATTCATACTTTTCACATTCATACTGTATAGAACGTACTTCAGCTAGCTCTCTGCAACTCTCACATGGTTGCCCACTGAAGCTAAGCAGGGCTGCGCCTGGTCAGTACCTGGATGGGAGACCACATGGGAAAGCTAGGTTGCTGCCGGAAGTTGTGTTAAGGAGGCCAGCAGGGGGCGCTCAAACTGTGGTCTGTGTGGGTCCAAATGCCCCAGTATAGTGACGGGGACTCGATATTGCTCAGTGAGCGCCGTCTTTCGGATGAAACATTAAACCAAGGTCATTAAAAATCCCAGGATGTCCTTCGAAAAAGAGTAAGGGTTCCACCCCGGCATCCTGGCCAAATCTGCCCACTGGCCTCTGTCCATCATGGCCTCCTAACCCTCCCCATATCATGATTGTCTTCATCACTGTCTCCTCTCTGCCAGTCAGCTGGTGTGTGGTGTGCGGTCTGGTGCAAAATGGCTGCCATCATGTCATCCAGGTAGATGAGGAGATTCCCCCCCCATGTGTAAAGTGCTTTGAGTGCCCATAAAAGTGCTATATAAATGTTAGGAATTATTATTATTATTATTATTATTTTATAACAGCAGAGTAGTATGTTTAAATTCAAATGCAGTACCTACTGAGTAGTAGGCAGTTTTGGACGCAGCCCCAGTCATGCAACCGGTTCCTGATCTTGACTGATTGCAAACACACAGCTGCTGCAGCTCCAGTACTGATTACACACACCACACGGCTCACTTTGACACACTCATTGCTGATTCTTGTTATCTGTTTACTGACATTACGTTCATTTTCCTTGCCTCGTCTTCCATGTTTTGAACCTTTGCTTTGTTTTTTTGTTTGATCATTCCTGTGTGCTGCCTGCCCTCTGACCATTTGCCTGCTTCTTTGACTACGACTCTGGATTGCCCTCATGCATTTGTTTGCCCCTGTGTTGACCATTGCCTGCCTGCCCAGCTGAAAAATCCAGCTTAAACCAGCCTAGGCTGGCTGGCTGGTTTTAGCTGGTTGACCAGCCTGGTTTTAGAGGGGTTTTGGCCATTTCCAGGCTGGTTTCCAGCCATTTCCAGCCTAGTCTTAGCTGGTCAGGCTGGAAAATGACCAGCCAAATCCAGCTAAAACCAGCTTGACCAGCCTGTTTTATGCTGGATATAGCTGGTTTTGGCTAGGCTGGTCAAGCTGGTTTTACCTGGATTAAGCTGGTCATTTTCCAGCCTGACCAGCTAAGACCAGGCTGGAAATGGCTGGAAACCAGCCTGGAAATGGCCAAAACCCCTCTAAAACCAGCCTGGTTGACCAGCTAAAACCAGCCAACCAGCCTAGGCTGGTTTAAGCTGGATTTTTCAGCAGGGTGACCATTTTAATAAACCTGCATTTGGATCCACACCCTTGTTGTCAGCGTCACATTCCCTGGTTAGGAAGGCTTCAGAATCATGGGAAAGACCGCTGACTTAATGGTTGTGCAGAAGACCATCCTTGACCCCCTTCACAAGAAGGAACAGTTTCAATAGGCAATGGCAGAAGAAGCTGGATGCTCACAGAGCGCAGTATCTAAGTATATAGACGATACATTTACAAGTATATGAGTTTACTTTACAATTACAATGATGATGCAAGAGTAATGGTTGTACCAGTGGCATTCTATTTAATTCCTTTCATATGGAAATATGACTTTTTCAATAAAAAGATACCATATAAAAACTGCAGATTTTATATTACAAAAACAATTCACAGTAGGGCTAGTAATGTTGACTTCAACTGTATATAAAGGGATTTGATGTTTCTCTGACCTGAATGCTGGACAGTGGCTGAGGTCATCAGGTCATTTCCCTGATAGACTCCACATCTCCACTGTTTATCTTCATCTTCACTGATGAGTGTTGTAGACAGACTGATGATACAGCCTGTAGAAGAGATCTGATATCTGGAGTCTCTGTGCAGTTTAACACCAGCCTCATCCAACCAGGACAGATGAAGATCCTTATTTGTGACCAAATATTCACACCTAAACCCAGAATATGAGAAGAGCTGACAGGAGAGAGTCAGAGAGGGACCTGGACGAATATCAGATGAAGATGATGATGAAGACACTGAAACTGAACAGAAGACACAAATCACTGATCATGAGCTGAATAACAGAATTCAGCCCTGATTAAACTGAACACATGAGGAGGAAATTACCATCAAGAACATGCAGATACACATGTGGAACATCTACATATTTTGGGGCTTCATCCAGGCACATGTAATATCCAGCATCTTCTGTAGTGACTCTGCTGATGATCAGAGAGCAGTCAGAGCTCAGATTCAGTCTCTCATGTTTCTCTGTGCTTTCTACATTTACCCCTAATTTTGTCAGTGTGAATGTCGTTGTCCCTGTTTGGTATGTCCATGTAAGTCTTTTGCATTGCAGATCAACATTTATACAGCGCAGACGAGCAGTTTCTCCAGAACTGCTGAACACATGAATATCTTTTGCTCCAATTACACCTGAAACACACAACATTTAGCTATAAATCAATAATGACAGGGTTCTCACACCTTTAACAAAGTCAAATGTAAGCATTTTTCACAACCCAAGCTCATTCTGAAAATGTAGTCCCGCGGACGTTTCTGGAGACTGCGGAATACGTCCCGGGAGATACGTACTGCTGCATAAATTTTTTTTCAAGCGAACGCTGCGGGGCGGTGTGGCGCTGTTCCCCTTTCGCGCTCGCCGGCTGACCGCTTACCTCCTTGTGGAGGGCTTTCCTGCTGCAATCCGTTTGTCCACTCAGCTCACCGTGTAACGTCGGCAGGCTCGAGACGCGGAGAGGAGGAGTCAACCACGACGATCGGTTTCGAGTCAGGGGGAGAGCAGTTCCAGCAATCAGGTAAGACAAAAACAGAATCCCAAAAATTAAGTGAACGAGTTTCGTAACAGGGCGAGAACGGGGCGAAATCCGAAAACGCGGTAGAAAAAAAAAACAGGGCTTTTATTTTTTTGGACGGCTTTTGTAAACCGTTGCTCGGGTTCAGGGAAGCGAGCGGGTGGGCGGGTCAATCGGTAAAATTGGTTGGGTTGAGGGAAAGAGGAGGGCGGTCAGCAGATTGGCTGGTCGCGCAGTCAATCATCCGGTCAGTCGGACAGCGGCCTCTGGTGGGTTGACGCGAGAACAGCGCGGGCTAAAACCACGCTCGCGAGAGACGTTCGAGATAAGAAAAAGCGCACAACGGTGGCCTCTCGCGGATTCGCTAAAACAGAAACTGCAGCCGTACGTACCCGCCGGGACGTATTTCGCGGTCTCCAGAAATGTCCGCGGGACTAAGTTTCCACAATGAGCCCGGGTTGATTTTTCAAGCTCATTCCTGATGTATTTTCAAAGTTTTCTGGCATTTCACAAGTGTGGCAAATTACATATCCACATGTTCAACCTTTATCACATCATGGTAGATGCTGTTTATTATACTATAGTATAGTATTCTAAGAAAAGGTTTGATGAGTGCATGCTGGAGTGACGTCACTGTCGATGTTACACATGCCTCGCTGTGTGTGTTTGGAGAACTGTCGCGTTGATTCGCAATTTACATTTTAATCATAAAATACCTCCTCATTCGCTAAGTATTTGTCTCTCCTACTTAGGGTTAACATACCCTTATACATTTATACAAACAAATCTACTTTAAAACGTTTTGTCTCTCAAGCATCCGCCTGTTGTTTGTAGCTTTAGCCTGCTAGCATCGCTAGTCAGCTAAAGCTAACGACTTCTTTCATTCACAAAATTTCTCACTCATTAACTTTGCTCTTCACCCTGTACAATGTCGCTTGTGTGTCTGTCCTTGAGTGCAGGAGAAGCATCGATGGAAGCATTGGAGCTGGAATTGGAAGCAGAGATTTGCGATCTCGAGATGAAGTGAGCACGGCTCGCTCATCTGACGTCAGTGTGCGATACAATCATACCACTCTGTCAACCTCAAGCCCACATGCTTCCCTGTCCAAGCCCAACGCACTAAGGACATGGTTTGCATAGGCGTTGTTCACAATGGCACCGCCACAGTCCCTGGGTGCAGGTGCCTACCAGGTCCCGGGACAGAACGCCTCCTCCTCCCATGTTCAAGATCTCCACGGAGAACCGATTCGCCACTCTCTGCAAGAGGGGTTGCAATATGGCTATCATCGGTGAATCCGTCGTTCGTCACGTCCGCACTACTTCCACTACAGATAACAACGTATGCACCACTGCTTTCCTGGTGCTTGTGTTAAGAATATTTCTGCCCAGGTACCCAATACCCTGAGTGCTGGTGAGAGTATCGGAGCTGTCATCCTCCACTTGGGGATGAACGACACCGGGCTGCAGCAGATGGAGATCCTGAAGAAGGACTTCAGGAGCCTGATCAAGACGGTTTGACGCACCTCCCTCGCCATGCAGATTGTCGTTTCTGGACCGCTTCCTACCTACCACCGAGGAATTGAAGGTTCAGTAGACTTTTTGCTCTGAATGAATGTCTATTAACATGGAGTAAAGAGCAGAAATTGTTCTTTGTCAATAACTGGAATCTTTTCTGGGAGCGTCCTAGGCTTTTCTGTGCTGACGGCCTGCACCTCAGTCGAGCTTGAGCTGAACTCTTGTCAGACAACATCTCCAGGAAGCTTTGTTCTGTGTGACTATTAAGTGAAAATTCACTACATTCACATTTTAGCCATATAGACTCTTGTTTGTCCCACTTAAACATCAGTAATGCATATCTGGCTAACCCCATAGAGACTGTGTCTGTTCCTCGTATTATTAGATCAAGAAATAGACGTACTGTGTGCTCCAGAAATAATCTATTAAGAATCAAACCAGAAAAAACTGTAAAAAGTGAAAATATAAATTTGGTAAAGCTTGGTCTCCTAAACATCATGTCACTAGCACCTAAAGCACTTATCATAAATGAAATAATAACAGAAAACAATCTTAATGCACTCTATCTCACTGAAACCTGGCTCAAACAAAATCACTATATTAGCTTAAATGAAGCAACTCCTCCAGGATTCTTATATAAACATGAGACTTGTCAAACTGGTCGTGGTGGTGGAGTTGCATCAATCTTTAGTGATTTCCTTAATGTTAATCAGAGAAACAGACTTATGTTTAGCTCATTTGAAGTATTAGCGCTTAACGTTCAGCTTCCAGATACTATGCAAAAACCTATGTTATCTCTCACTTTAATCACCATTCATTACAGTTCTGACTTAATAACTCTCAATTCAGACTTTATAACTCGCAATTAGGACTTTATAACTTACAATTCTGACTTAATAACTCGCAATTAGGACTTTATAACTTACAATTCAGACTTAACTCGCAATTCTGACTTTATAACTCGCAATTCTGACTTAATAACTCGCAATTCAGACTTAATAACTCGCAATTCAGACTTAACTCGCAATTAAGACTTAATAACTCACAATTGCCACTTAGTAACTCGCAATTCAGACCTAATAACTCTCAATTCAGACTTTATAACTCGCAATTAAGACTTTATAACTCACAATTCAGACTTAACTCTCAATTCAGACTTTATAACTCGCAATTAAGACTTTATAACTCTCAATTCAGACTTTATAACTCGCAATTAAGACTTTATAACTCACAATTCAGACTTAACTCGCAATTCTGACTTTATAACTCGCAATTCTGACTTAATAACTTACAATTCAGACTTAACTCGCAATTCAGACTTAATAACTCACAATTCAGACTTAACTCTCAATTCAGACTTTATAACTCGCAATTAGGACTTTATAACTCACAATTCAGACTTTATAACTCGCAATTCAGACTTAATAACTCGCAATTCAGACTTAACTCGCAATTCTGACTTAACTCGCAATTCTGACTTAATAACTTACAATTCAGACTCAACTCGCAATTTAGACTTAATAACCCACAATTCTGACTCAATATCTCGCAATTCAGACTTAACTCGCAATTCTGACTTAATAACTCACAATTCAGACTTAATAACTCGCAATTCAGACTTAACTCGCAATTCAGACTTTATAACTCGCAATTCAGACTTAATAACTCGCAATTCAGACTTAATAACTCGCAATTCAGACTTAATAACTCGCAATTCAGACTTAACTCGCAATTCTGACTTAATAACTCACAATTCAGACTTAATAACTCGCAATTCAGACTTAATAACTCGCAATTCAGACTTAATAACCCACAATTCTGACTCAATATCTCGCAATTCTGACTTAATAACTCGCAATTCAGACTTAATAACTCGCAATTCAGACTCAATAACTTGCAATTCTGACTCAAAAACTCACAATTCTGACTTTATAATTTTGTTTTTACATTGTATTTATTTGTTTATTTTTTATTGATTATTGAGCGACCAGAATCATTAACTATTTCGTAAGAAAAAAAAATGTTTAAAATGAAAGCAACCATTATATTTTCAGGCAGTTTCAACCACTTTATCTTAATATGTGAGAACTTTTTAAACCTTGAAAACACTAAATTAAAAATCCAGCATTTCCATTAATTTCCAGCACATATGAAGCCTGTAATAATGAAATGATCAAGCATTGGAGAGCAGAAATCATCACACTGAATCTGAGGTTTCTCCTCTCCAAATGCAGCAGCAGAATGAAGCTTCTCCTGCATCAGAGAGCTGTTCACATCTCTCTCTCTCTCTCTCTCTCTCTCTCTCTCACACACACACACACACACACACACACACTTGACAGTAACCTGTTCTGCATTATATTGAGGCACACTGTTTAGTTTGAGTGCAGTCAGGAATAATAAAGGATGTGCTGTACACTATCAATAATAAAGGACTTGATCAATACAGATCAACACTTGCTCTTAATCAATAAAGCAGATTAAAGTCTGTACTAAAGAAAGGCAGTGTGCAGTGTCCAGACTAAGAGTGAATGTAAATGTCCATCAGAGTAAATGCAGCAGTGTTTACCTGTGCTGAGTGTCCAGAAGATGAGCAGCAGAAACAGAGGACTCCTATCAGCCATTCTGTGTGTCTGACACTCGTCTTCTGCTTTATATATATATATATATATATATATATATGTTGAGCTCTTGTTTAAACAGCAGCAGCTCTTCCTGTGCTTCTGCAGCTTCCTCTCAGATCAGCCTCACTCTTTGTCTTCCTGACACTACACCAGTTTATAGTGGACAACTCAACACACTTCAGCCAATCAGCAGCGAGGCATTTGTCTACAGAATCCAAAGGGGGTGTGGTCTGTTGGTTGTGGGCGTGTTTGTTTTGGTGCTTTCAAATGTCAAATAGTTCAAATGTTTCTTACTCTCAGTGTCTTTCAGGGTCAAATATTTGCTTTGATTGATTGATTGATTGATTGATTGATTGATTGACTGATTGGTTTTTCAGGAAGCTGTCTCTGATGTATAAAGGCCTGTCAATCAGCCCTTCTCTAAATGATTGTTGTGAATGTGTCGGTGAATGTGGGTTTGAGCTGATGCAGTGTGAGTGTTTATTATGTTCAGAAACTGTCTTAATGATGTCTAAAATGAGACCTGATCTGTCCACATGGAACACATCTAGACATATCTAGATCATTTAGATATACATTAGACGTACATATATTGGTGATAAACATTATTTCATACTTCATTTTTCATTGTATTTTCACTAAAGTATCATCTGAAACTATTTTTATTATTCTTTTTAAAGAGTCGTTTATATGAATTGTCTTGCATACAAATCTTTTGCCTGTATCAGCGTCGACACAAAACAGTACTAGTTATGAGGTGCCGGATCTGGTAAAATGTGAACAGCAGCTCTAATCTCTCCACAGCAGTGCATTATGGAGCTGCTGCATGTCACATTATCAACCTGATGCGTCACCATGGAAATCTAAAAAGTGTTGCAATAAATAACGGTTGCATTAAAACTCCCTCAGGCGATCATCTGAAGTGTTAAAACATGCAAGTGTTAGATTATGGATGAACATAAGTATGGTCAACTTTACTTTACAACCGAAAACAGACTTCTGTGGCGCTGTTCTCCTTCAGGTGCCATCTTGGGTGACTCTAATAGACTGCTCTAGCTCTCACCGCTATCAATGGTCATATAAGGAGTTCTGCTCTTCATGATGCCATGCTAGAGCCATGTTTGCAAAAAAAAACCAGAAACACAATCACAGAAACGATTTTTGATATACATTGTAATAAGTTTGCATGGTGATCTAACTCTTTAACACTGTCAATAACACTAAACACCCCCTTGAAAAATATGCATGTTCTCCCTGCGTTCGCGTAGGTTTCCTTCGAGTGCTCCAGTTTCCCCCACAGTCTAAACACATGTGCTATTGGTGAATTAGACAGGCCAAATTGTCCGTAGTGTATGAGTGTGGATGAATGCGTATGGATGTTTCCCAAGGATGGGTTGCAGCTGGAAGGGCATCCACTGTGTAAAAAACATGTGCTGGGTAAGTTGATGGTTCGTTTTGGTGTGGAGACCCCAGATTAATAATGGGACTAAGCCAAAAAGAAAATGAGTGAATGAACACTTGTGGCCTAACAGTTTCATGTGCTCAGAAACAAATGTTTGTAGAGAGAGTATATTAATAATAATAACAACATAATAATAATAATAATAATATAAACAATATTAATAATAATAATCCCTGTACACCAACGCCTGCACTGTAAAAGACCCCTCCACCAAGCTCTTGAAGTTTGCGGACGACACTACTGTTATCGGCCTCATCCAGAACGGTAATGAGTCTGCATACAGACAGGAGGTGGAGCGGCTGGCGTTATGGTGCAGATACAACAACCTGGAGCTGAACATGTTCAAAACAGTGGAGATGATAGTGGACTTCAGGAGAAACTCCCCTGCACTCCCCCCACTCACCATCATGAACAGCACTGCGGCTGCAGTAGAGTCATTCAGGTTCCTGGGCACCACCATCTCTCAGGATCTGAAGTGGGACATTCACATAGACTCTATTCTGAAGAAAGCCCACCAGAGACTGAACTTCCTTCGTCAGCTGAGGATGTTTAACCTGCCACAGAAGCTGCTCGTGCAGTTCTTCTCAGCTGTCATCCAATCCATCCTCTGCACTTCAATCACCGTCTGGTTCGGCTCAGCTGCCAAAACAGACCTCCGTAAACTACAACGAATAGTCTGCACTGCTGAACGCATCACTGGCACTACCCTTCCTACACTTCAATAACTGTACTCTTCCAGAGTGAGTAAAAGGGCTCGCAAAACCACTCTGGACACCTCACACCCAGCACACTACCTGTTCCAACTGTTGACGTCTGGTCGGCGCTTCAAAGCACAAAGCTCAAAAACAGCCAGACACAGGAAAAGTTTCTCTCCTCAGGCCATCTACATCATGAACAGTTGAATATCCCCCAACTGTGCAATAAACATGTGCAATACTTCCTCATATGCTCTTGTACACAGCACCTTATATAAATATACAATGCAATACTTTCTACATTCGCATGAGTACACAGCACTGTATAACCTGTATATCTATAACAAATCTGTACAGACAACTCAACGTCCAGGTTACATTACTAACTGCATCTCTGTTTAATGTTCATCATCTTTTTTTCATATTTATTTAGTGTTGTCACTTTATGTACACTGGAAGCTTCTGTAGCCAAAACAAATTCCTTGTGTGTGTGAAGCAATAAAACTGATAATAATGTAAACAATACAGCAGTCCAATGTTTCACAAAATGACTAATGCAGACGTTTAAATTGTGTTAACTTGTGTCAGAGTCTAAAAGTGCATGCCAGGAACTTGGTGCTGCTCAAGTGCTCAACAGACACACCGTTGATGGTCAGAGGAGCATGCAGAGTGTGCAACAGGTGGGGGCGACACCCTGGATTAGAGAGATGTTGAAAATGTCTGTGACGACATCAGTGATCTCCCAGAACGCGACCTGAAATGGTGTCAGGACCCAGAGCTTTTCATGCATTGATCCTTTTGAGGGATCTCCTCACACTATCTGAAGTCTTCACCTGGTTACCAGGAGGAGGTGGTATCTTCAGCGCAGTGGTGCTGTTCTGTCCCTCAAATCGACATTATTTATCATGAAATCTGTATCATGAAGGATATTCTTCAGAACTCAGTTAAGCTTCCATTATTGCCGTTGTTTAATAAATCCTTGTTTTGAATGACACCTTGTGTTTCTAGTCCTCAGTGTGTCATGACAGTAGGACCAACCGAAGACAAATATTGGGATGAATTGCAGACACACGACACCCCCACCACCGGATGCCCCCACAGAGTTAGTCAACACACTCAAAGCTTCACTTCAACCCTGCACTACAAACTCCAGCAACTGTCTCTGCCTCAGTATCAGTAAGTCCCATGGCATTACCACAATGTTACTCTGGTAAAGCAGCTGAGTGTAGCGGTTTTCTACTGCAAGCCAACCTGTATATTGAAAGGCATGCAGGCCAAATCCTCACTAACGCTCCAAGGTAGCCTTTCTCATTTCTGTGGTCTGGCAGAGCACGTCTGTGGGCCGCGATATGGAACGCCAGTAGTGCCATAATTATCACTTATTCACAAACCACTTCTCTTAAGTTTTCAATGTGGCCACTGAAGCTCTTTCAACATCCGACCAGCTCTTCAATTTTCGACAGGATAACTCCTCCATCTCCGATTACACCCTACAATTCTGGACTCTGGCGGCGGCTAGTGGTTGGAATGAAACAGTGCTTATTTGAGCATATCTGAAATCTTCACCTCAGATTAGCAATGGTATTATTATAGATTGCCATCGGTCTGGAAAATATCCTGCAGTGTACCACCCATATTAAACAACACCTAGCTGCCTGCCACACCTCTGAAACAGCTCACCAGCTAGATCCCAATGATGCCTGCCCTCCAGTACAAGAACCCATGCAAGTTGATTCCTCTCGCCTCTCCAAATCTGAACTGTACTGCAGAAACACTGGCCATTTCATCAGGGAATGCCCCGTAATTCTCCCTCGTCCAGTGGTGAGTACCATTCAAGTTCATGATGAAGTGTCTCAGCTAACACCTACGCCTGCCATATTGGTCACTCCAGACTTTTCTCGATCTGTCTCAGCTCTCCTAGACTCTGGATCATCTGGCAACTTCATCTCCCAGCCGTTACTCGAACAACTGCAACTGCCTTGCCTTCTCCAATACTCCATTGAAAACATCCAGGAAAGGCCATTTCCCTGCCGTCTTTCGGATGAGACGTTAAACCGAGGTCCTGACTCTCTGTGGTCATTAAAATCCCATGGCACTTCTCGTAAAGAGTAGGGGTGTAACCCCAGTGTCCTGGCCAAAGTCCCTCTATCGGCCCCTACGATCATGGCCTCCCAATCATCCCCATACACCGAATTGGCTCTATCACTGTCTCTCCACTCCACCAATAGCTGGTCTCTGGTGAAGCACTGGCGCCGTTGTCCTGTGGCTGCCGTCACATCATCCAAGTGGATGCTGCACACTGGTGGTGGAGTGGAGAACCCCCCCTTCATGATTGTGAAGCGCTTTGGTTGTATGGCCATACACAATAAATGCTCTATATAAATACACATTACATTACATTACTTGGATGAGGGAAAATCAGATATCCCTTCCCCGTGGTAACGCTTCAGATTTGTTACCACAAAGAGGAGATCAGCTTTCTGGTACTGGAGGAACCCATTGTTGATATCATCCTGGAATGTCCTGTGTTGGAGTAACAAGTGTATGGAGAACTGCATCATACCTGTAAAACCACCAGTTTCCTTGTCTCTGTCTCTCCCTGTGGCTGCCACCAGCATAGAGAGCCCAGTGGTCCACTCCCTCCAGAAAGTCCCACCTGAATACTTGATGTTCCAAGATGTATTCAGCAAGCAGGCAGCCACCAAACAACCACCTCATCGGCCATGGGACTGTGCTATGCTCATCCAATTTCATAGAAATTGAGGGTAAAATCTTAGAAGAGATCATGCAAGTTATGAAAGCATCAAGCTGCAGTCTTGACACGCTCCTGTCATATCCGTCAGTGACCCCCTGAGGGCGCTGTAGTGCACTAGAACTTTGTAGGCACTACAGCGTCCCCGCAAAAGAACTACATTTTCATACATGCCCCGCGCACACACCGGAACACCTACACTGACCTGTCATCACATCTATTTTGTGTTGCCGTTGATTATCTGGACTATTTATACAACCATTCCACCACAGTTTGTCATTGCGTCGATTGTCTACTTTGTCTTCCTTGTCATTCTTGTCCCCAGTTCTAGTAAGTCTTGCTACCGAGTTTCTTGATCTTGTTCTTGTATTTTTTGCTAAAGTCTAGTTTGTAGAGTTATTGTTTCTGAGCCTTGTCTCTGTTTTAGTTTCTAGTTTGGTTGTTTGTTTGTTACCTTGTATTTTGATCACCTTGTTTGTTGCACTGTAAATAAATATCTGCACTTGGATCCGCACCTTTTTGTTTTTGTTCTGTTTTGATCACGCTAAAATGTAACAGCTCCCTGCATCGTTCTTCAAAATGGTGTTTACCTGTTTAGAAATGGATCTTCTAAAAGTGGTAAATGCTTCACTTCTCTCCAGGACTTTCACAAACTCACTTAAAACTGCAGTTGTTAAACTCCTCTTGAATCAGGTTAACAAGTTCTTAAACTTAAAGGGGTGTTTAGACGATTGTCAATCTGGTTTCAGAGCACATCACAGTACTGAATGATACCCTGTGGGTTTGTTGGACACATAAACAGAGGTCTGTCAGAATTCTGGATGAAATCCTGTGTGTAAGTGTGTGTATTGCACCACATTTCACACAGACACACAACATTCATATCATTTGATAGACCTCCTCATACTGAAGAGCTTTGCTTAAGATCCAGTGCTGTCGACCAAATAGTTTGCTAAATAAAAGTTTCATTTCACATATGAATTATTATTAAAGCTTCTTTTGCGAAATAGTCCTGTGTTTTCACCCAACCTCAGTAAACCCCCTGCAGCATGACTCTCTATATTGATAATGATCACAATAAGCCTGATTTCTGGGAAGCTGCAGCAGAGTTATTATGAAATCTTTGGTGTGAGGATGTAACACAGTTCTGAAGAAGCATGACACCTTTTAACAAGATCAAAGCAAAGATATAGGTCACACTATAACTGTTATAAAGGATAAAAATCTGCACCTAAAATGTCTACATTTGTTAATATTTTTGTACTGTAATAAGTTTCAAACTTAGTTTCTCCATCTCGCAAACTCACTGCACTTGATTCGAACAGTGCCACTAATACACTCTGCTCCACACTAGCATCATGTCTAGACCGATTATGTCCTCTTGCATCCAGGCCAGCCCGTGCCAGTCCTCCTGCACCCTGGCTCTCGGATGCTCTCCGTGAGCATCGCTCAAAACTTCGGGCTGCAGAGAGAATTTGGCGGAAAACTAAAAATCCTGCACAGCTCTTAACATACCAAACTCTTCTGTCCTCTTTCTCAGCTGAGGTTACTTCTGCAAAGCAGACGTATTACCGTCTGAAAATCAACAATGCCACTAATCCTCGCCTACTTTTTAAAACATTTTCCTCCCTCCTCTATCCTCCTCCTCCACCCGCATCCTCCACACTTACTACTGATGACTTTGCTACATTCTTCTGCACCAAAACTGCAAAAATCAGTGCTCAATTTGCTGCACCTACAACAAACACGCAAGATACAACACCAACACCACACACACTCACCTCTTTTTCTCAGCTCTCTGAGTCTGAGGTGTCCAAACTTGTGCTATCTAGCCATGCAACCACCTGTCCACTCGATCCCATTCCCTCTCATCTCTTGCAAGCCATCTCTCCTGCAGTCATACCAACACTGACTCACATAATTAACACATCTCTTGACTCTGGTTTATTCCCCACTACATTTAAGCAGGCTAGGGTAACCCCACTGCTAAAGAAACCCAACCTGGACCATACGCTACTTGAAAACTACAGACCAGTATCCCTGCTTCCATTCATGGCCAAGATTCTGGAGAAAGTAGTGTTCAATCAAGTCCTGGACTTTCTTACTCAAAACAATCTCATGGACAACAAGCAATCCGGCTTTAAGAAAGGCCACTCAACTGAGACTGCCCTGCTCTCGGTCGTGGAGGATCTCAGACTGGCTAAAGCAGACTCTAAATCATCAGTCCTCATTTTGCTGGACTTGTCAGCTGCTTTTGACACTGTCAACCACCAGATCCTGCTATCTACGCTTGAGTCACTGGGCGTTGCGGGCACTGTTATACAATGGTTTAGATCTTACCTCTCTGACAGGTCATTCAGGGTGTCTTGGAGGGGAGAGGTGTCCAACCTACACCATCTAAACACTGGGGTACCTCAAGGCTCTGTTCTTGGGCCACTTCTCTTCTCCATCTACACATCATCTCTAGGACCAGTCATCCAGAGACATGGATTCTCCTACCACTGCTATGCTGATGACACCCAGCTATATCTCTCTTTTCATCCTGATGATCCCTCGGTTCCAGCTCGTATCTCAGCCTGCCTGTTGGATATTTCACACTGGATGAAAGATCATCATCTTCAGCTGAACCTCGCAAAAACGGAAATGCTTGTAGTTTCTGCCAACCCGACTCTACACCATAACTTTTCAATCCAGATGGATGGGGCAACCATTACTGCATCCAAAATGGTGAAAAGCCTTGGAGTAACGATTGATGACCAACTAAACTTCTCTGACCACATTTCTAGAACTGCTCGATCGTGCAGATTTGCACTCTATAACATCAGAAAGATCCGACCCTTCTTATCTGAACATGCAGCTCAACTCCTTGTTCAAGCTCTTGTTCTCTCCAAACTGGATTACTGCAACTCTCTACTAGCTGGGCTTCCAGCTAACTCTATCAAGCCTCTTCAACTGCTCCAGAATGCAGCAGCACGAGTTGTCTTCAATGAACCTAAACGAGCACATGTCACTCCGCTGCTAGTCCGTTTGCACTGGCTGCCAGTTGCTGCTCGCATCAAATTCAAAACTCTGATGTTTGCCTACAAAGTGACTTCTGGCCTAGCACCTTCTTATCTGCACTCACTTCTGCAGATCTATGTGCCCTCCAGAAACTTGCGTTCTGTGAATGAACGTCGCCTCGTGGTTCCATCCCAAAGAGGGAAAAAATCACTTTCGCGAACGCTCACGCTCAATCTGCCCAGTTGGTGGAATGAACTCCCTAACTGCATCAGAACAGCAGAGTCACTCGCTATTTTCAAGAAACGACTAAAAACTCAACTATTTAGTCTCCACTTCACTTCCTAAGCTGCAATTGCCTCTTTGAATATCACACTAATTGTACAAAAAAAAAAAAAAAAAAAAAAAAAAAACTACTAACACTTCCCTTCTTAGACTTTACAGACCTGAAACTTGCCTTTAGTACTTATTCATTGTTGCTCTTGGTTGTGTAAATTGCTTCCTTGTCCTCATTTGTAAGTCGCTTTGGATAAAAGCGTCTGCTAAATGACTAAATGTAAATGTAAATGTAGTTTAAGGTAAGGTGAAGGCAGAACCCAGCAAATGTTAAAAATAATTCATGAAATATTATTTCTTGATTTTTTCAGCACAAGAGAGTTACAGAAAAATAACGATAATGGCAGAAATAAGAGGATTATGCTGTGTTTGTTTTAATCAGGTTATTATTTTTATTAACCTTTTTAATTTAACCTAATTGTTATTATCAGGTTATTATTGATGTAAGTTTATTTCAACCCGGGCTCATTGTGGAAATGTAGCCCCGTGGATGTTTCTGCGGACCGGGAGGTACGTATTCGAGCGGTTTTTGTTTTCGCGGATCCGCAAGAGGCCGCTTTGCGCGCTTTTTCGCGTCTCGGGCGCCTCTCGGGAGCGCGCGCCGTTCGCGCCCGCGCCGTTCTTGCGTGAAAAGCCGCCGGATCGGCCGACTCGGCCGCCCTCCTCTTCCTCCTCCTCCTCCTCCTTCCCTAAACCCGAGCGACGGTTCGCAAAAGCCGTCCAGAAAAAAAAAAATAAGCAAAAGCCCTCGTCTTCGACTTCGATCAGGTTTTCGGATCCCGCCACGTTCTCGCCCTTATTTTTCGGATTCCGTTTTTCGTCTTACCTGATTTTCGGAACCGCTGTTCCCCGGACTCGATCCTGGTCGGCGTCCCCGCGGCCGGCTCCTCCTCCGGGGTCTCCGCTCCGCCGACGCAACGCTGTGAGCTAAGCGGACAAACTGGTTGCATCGGGAAAGCCCTCCACTCGGAGGCAAGCCGTCGGCCGCCGAGCGCGAAGAGGAGGGGCGGAGCGGCACCACACCGCCCCGCAGCGTTCGCTCGAAAAAAACGCGGCCTTACATACCTTCGGCCACGTAAATTGCGGTCTCCAGAAACGTCCGCGGGGCTACGTTTCCAGAATGAGCTTGGGTTGGTTTATTTCTGCCTTTAACCTTTTTTGCTAAGACTAGGGCAGTAATTATATAGTCAGTATTCAATAAGAAGTTTGGACGCCAGTTTTCTGTGAAAGGAGGGTCTCTATTGGACTTGGGTATTAGAGTTATTAGTCCCTGACATAAAGTCAGGAACTCTCGCATTCAATCTGCCCATGCAGTTGGTGGAATGAACTCCCTAACTGCATCAGAACGGCAGAGTCACTCGCTGTCTTCAAGAAACGATAAAAAACTCAACTATTTAGTCTCCACTTCCCTTCCTAATCTGAAATTGCCTCTCTGGCTATACCAACTGTATTACAAAAAAAAAATGTTTTGCTTGTTACACTTTACATATATGAAACTTGCCTACACTCTCAGAAAAAAAGGTACACGGTGGTACAAATAATGTTCCTTAAAGGCCAGTTTTGTACCTTTGTAAAAGTTGTACCTTATATGGTACAGAAAAGACCTCTAATGATACTGTTCTGTGCCTTTTATGGCACAATTCAAATAAAGGTACAGAATTGTTCTCATAAAAAGGTAGACTCTCAGAAATAAAGGTACAGGAGCTGTCTCTGGGGCGGTACTTTTTCAAACGGTACATATTTGCACCTGAAAGGTCCATAATGGTACTTCAGAGGTACTTTTTAGGTACATTTGGGTCCTAATATGTATCTTTTGAAAAGGTACTGCCCCAGTGACAGCTCCTGTACCTTTATTTCTAAGTGTTGGACAACTCCTTCTTTGTTACAATATCTATGGAAATAAATATTATTGGAAAGGGAAAGTGATTTATGAATAATTTGCATATTAAAACATGAATCATCATTTAAAAGCAGATGTTTAAAGAAACTCATAAACAATAATTATTAAGTTCTATAATGCAATAATACAAAACAACTAGTAAAACATTTGTATCTTTGATGAAGGTACATTTTGGTTCCCCTTCGGGGGGAACTTCAGCACTATAAGTGGATTTGATTGTAAAATCCACGCATTGGGAGGTTCGGTTCAGAAGCTACTCGTCTGAAAGAGTATTGAACGGGCCAATTAAGAATGAATTGGCAGCGCAAGCCTGCGCAGGTGAGCGGCATAAGCAATCAACTGAGTATATAAGCTCACCTGGCGCCAGCAGACGCCATCCTTTTCGCTTCAGAGACTTTCTGATCGAGTCGATGAGGGTTCCTCCTGCTGTGACCAGCGATTCTGAGCGAACGAGAGCATTCTCCCGGTCCAGAGTGTGTACACGCAGTGGCAGACGGTCGAGCTGGGTTTCTCCCTTGCCTGGCGTTCTTTGGGTCCGGTCCTCCAGAGCGGTGCGTATAAAGTTGCAAACTTCACAGAAAGAGCAACACAGTCGTGCAGCACGTCCTTATCAGGACGGCGCTCCGACTGTGCGTTTCTGGATGCGGTGGTTTCCTGTCCTCGGATGATGGGCGCGGGCACTGTGTTACATGTCTGGGGGTCCAGCATGTTAATGCGCTGCTCGCGGGCAGTTCATGTCGTCATTGCGATGCCATGACTGTTGCGCAAGATCGCGGTTAGCCTTTGCAAAAGGGCGAACCACCCCAGTTGTCCCCTGCTCTGCAGCGGGCACTCGGGCAGATCTGAGGGTTTCAGCGAGAGATAATCCGTCGCCCACGGGCCCGCGGACCTCCCGCTCCTCTAAGCGCTCCATCCAAGCTTCGGGCGGGGGAAGCGATCCGTCTAACAGATGGTAGCCCTTACGCCCGATGACACCGGAGACCAGATGTCCACCGCGGCATCGGAGGGTGGGCTTTCATTGTCCGATGATCCAGACCCGCTCGCCCCCTTCGGGCTGGTGAGCGCTGTCACTACGGATCCTGAAACGGACATGTTAGCCGTGCTTTCCCGGGCTGCTTCGGCCGTGGGTTGGAGATGGTTTATCCCCCAGCTCCGCGGCCGGACCGACTAGAGGGGCGTTCCCTTCTTCCCGGAGGTGCACAGTAGGCTCACGCGGTCTTGTAAAGCACTTTTTTCTGCTCGTGCTGCGTGTTCCTCCACCCTAACCACTTTTGACGGTGAAACAGCCAGGGGGTATGTGGCGATTCCTCAGGTTGAGTGCGCGATGGCGGTAAATCCGCGCGGCGCCTCTTCTTGGCGGGTTCGCCTCGTCTCCCATCCAAAGCCTGTAAGTTATCTACCTCCCTCGGAGCTAGAGCTTACATAGCTGCGGGCCAGGCTGCTTCCGCCTTGCATGCGATAGCCACCTACCAGCGCTACCAAGCGCAGGCGCTGGCCGAGCTGCACGAGGGTGGGTCCAACCCAGGCTTACGAGCTTCGCACCGCCGCCGACTTAGCTCTTCGGACTACTGAGTCCGCTGCGTGTGCGTTGGGGAGGACGATGTCCACATTAGTGGTCCAGGAGCGCCACCCCTGGCTGATATGCGCAAAGTCGACAAAGTCCGCTTTCTTGACTTCCCCATATCCCCAGCCAGGTTCGACGACACTGTCTGTGAATTCACCCAGGAATTCAAGGCGGTGAGAGAGCAGTTGGTGGGTGATGTCTTATCGGCGGTCCGTAGCCCGCTCCGCCCGCCGTGCCATTCATACCTGCTCCTCGCCGAAGGCGCCCGCCTACGAGAGCTGCTCCGCCCCCGCACACGCCTCAGGCGAAGCGAGCGCGTCGGGCACCTCGGAAGCAGGCAGCCCCCCTGCCCAGAACGCCGCTAAGTCCGGCAACGGACCGCGAAGCGCCCCTGGGACAGGCCATCTGGAGAAGAGGGAACTTGCTCTTTCCCCGCTGGAGGGCGGGGCCCCATTTCCAACGGCACTTTTTACTGCCATGAAAACATTATGAAAGGGCACTTTTCACTTCCCCAGATGTGACAGCCCGAAATCTGCCAGTCTGGGACGCTATGCTTTCTAGCTTGCAGATTCGGTGCGTTTCGCCAGTGGCTCACGAGCGCTGGGAGGACGGTCTCCTTTCTCCCACCCCTCGAGCCTCCCCTCCGGAGCTCGGGTTTGGAGTGAGAGCAAATATCTCACCTCCAGCTTTTCCGTGGGACCCGCGAGCTTCCCGGATCAGCACACCCACTCCGCGCTGCCCCACTGCTGGTACGTCAGCGATTGTAGCGATGAGTCCATTAGCGAGAGCTCTGCCTGCCTGGTTAGCGCGGGCCAGCTCTTCGCGGTGGCTCATACGCACAATCAGACTCGGCTATGCGATTCAGTTCGCGAAACGGCCCCCCAAGTCACGGGTGTGTATTCACCAGGGTCAGCCCCCTGTCCGCCCCTGTCTTGCGAGAGGAGATTGCTGTCCTCCTGGCGAAGGATGCAATCGAGCCGCTCCCTCCAGCCGAGATGGAGAGCGGGTTTTACAGCCCACACTTCATCGTGCCCAAAAAGAGCGGTGGGTCACGGCCAATCCTAGATCTGCGCGTTTTGAACCGCTGCCTGCACAAGCTGCCGTTCAGAATGCTCACGCAGAAGCGCATCCTCCGGTGCGTTCGTCCTCTGGGTTGGTCTGCAGCATTAGACCTGATGGACGCGTATTTCCATGTCTCCACTCTTCCTCGCCACCGACAGTTTCTGCGGTTTGCGTTTGAAGGTCGAGCTTGGCAATACAAAGCCCTCCCCTTCGGGCTCTCTCTGTCTCCGCGGGTCCTCACCAAGCCCGCGGAGGGTGCCTCAGCGCCCCTTCGGCTCGCGGGCATCTGCATACTCAATTTCTTTACGACTGGCTGAATTTGCCCTCTCTTTTGATTATGCACAGAGTTGATTATGCACAGAGACAAAGTGCTCTGGCACTTCCACCTGTGGGGGTTTCAGGTCAACCGAGAAAAGAGCAAACTCGCCACCGTGCAGAGGATCTCTTCTCTCGGGCTGGAGCTGGACTCGGTCACCATGGCAGCGCGCCTCTCCGGAGAGCGCGCTCAGCTGATGCTGTACTGTCTGAGAGAGCTCGACAGTAAAATAGTGGTCCCACTGAAACTATTTCAGAGGCTCCTGGGGCATATGGCATCCGCAGCCGCTTCATGCCGCTCGGATTATTCTATATGAGACCACTTCAGCACTGGCTTCACGATCGAGTCCCCAGACGCGCATGGCACGCGCGCGCACACCGAGTCTCTGTTACTGCGCTGTGACGCCGCGCCCTCAGCCCTTGGAGAGACCCCTCGTTCCTACAGGCCTGGGTGTCTCTAGAACAGGCGTCCAGTCTTGTTGTCGTTTCAGCAGACGCTTCCAACACGGGCTGGGGGGCTGTGCGTTGCGGGCATGCGGCTGCGGACCTGTGGAAAGGTAACCAGTTGCATTGGCATATCGCCTGGAGCTGTTGGCAGTGTTCCTCGCTCTCCACCGTTTTTTTCCGGTGTTGGAGCGGCAACACGTGCTGGTCAGGACGGACAGTACGGCGGCGGTGGCGTATATCAGCCGTATAGGGGGTATGCGCTCTCGCCGCATGTCTCAGCTCGCCCGCCGTCTGCTCCTCTGGAGTCATCCGCGGCTGAAATCGCTGCACGCCATTCATATTCAGGCAAGCTCAACCGTGCAGCCGATGCGCTCTCACGGCAGCCTTACGTCCTGGAGAATGGAGACTCCACCCCGAGTCTGTTCAGCTGATATGGGCGCGATTCGGGGAAGCCCAGATCGATCTGTTGCTTCCCCCGAGATCGCTCATTGCCAGTTGTTCTTTCCCTGACCGAGTGCTCTCGGCACGGATGCACTGGCTTACAGCTGGCCTCGGGGCACGCGCAATACGCGTTTCCCCCAGTGAGCCTGCTCGCGCAGTTACTGTGCATGGTCAGGGAGGACGAGGAACAGGTTGCTGGTTGCGCCCCTCTGGCTCAACCGGACCTGGATGTCAGAGCTCTCCCTCGCGATAGCCCTCCCCTGGCAGTCCCTTCGAGAGAGCACCTACTCTCTCAGGGACAGGGCACCACCTGGCACCCTCGCCGATCTTTGGAGATTTTTAGACGCGAGGAAGACTTAGGTAACCTCCGATTGCGGTGGCTAATACCGTCACTCGGGCTAGAGCCCCCTCCCCGAGCGCGCCTATGCCCTGACGTGAAGTCTATTCACTGAATGGTGTGTCTCTCGCTGAGAAGACCCCCGTAATTTGCCAGATCAGCGTTGTGCTTTCTTTACGCCGAGAGAAGTTGGAGAGCAGGCTGTCGCCCTCCACACTCAAGGTTACGTGGCTGCCATCTCCGCTCTCATAACGCGGTGGCTGGCAGCACCGTGGGAACGCATAACCTCATCATCCGGTTCCTCAGGGGCGTTAAGCGAATTAATCCACCCCGCCCCCTCTCATGCCCTCTTAGCAAGCCGCGTCAGATCCCTTCGATCCTCGACTCAGTATATTTCTGTCCCTGAAGACAGCTCTGCTGGTCGCGTTGATATCGATTAGAGGGTCGGGGACCCGGAGGCATTTTTCGGTCAGTGACTCGTGCCTGTAATTGGGCTGGCTTCTCTCACGTATGAGACCCCGCCCGCGATATGTGCCCAAGGTTCCTACCACTCCGTTTTAATACGAGGTAGTGAGCCTGCAAGCGCTGCCCTCGGAGGAGGCAGACCCAGCCCTTATTTATTGTCCAGTTCGCGTTTTGCGTATTATCCGGACCGCACTCAGAGTTTAGATCATCTGAGCAGCTCTTCGTCTGTTATAGCGGTCGGCAGCAGGGAAGTGCCGTACCGAAATAAGTTCCCACTAGATTGTGGATGCCTTTCTTTCACTATCAGAGCTGAGATGAGCCGCGTCCCCCGAGAGCGCGTGCGCACTCCACTCGGAGCTTCGCATCCTCTCGAGCGCGCGCACGCGGCGCCCCTCTAACAGACATCTGTAGAGCTGCGGGCTGGGTGACACCCAACACATTTGCAAGGTTTTACAATCTGCGAGTGGAGCCGGTTTCCTCAAGGGTATTAGGTAACCCTTGGTGATTGAGGAAACAATTCGGTAGGGTGTTGAAACACGCTTGCTGCGCCATTTTCCCTAACACGGAGATACGTGCGCCTTTTTATCTGTCAGTAAAGTTCCCCGTCAGGTGAGCCCTGCAGATTCCTCCGTGGCCCCCAGCTCTGACTCAGCGGAGGAGTCACTTGCTGGCCCACTACGTTGTAGGTCTGCCCGCTGGTCAGCCCGCGTTTTGGGTAAAGGTGCCTGCTATGCGTGGTCCCCACTAGGCGATCCCATATGCTTATTCAGCCACGGTTAAGTCCCCCCCCCCTGGGCGGACCCGTGTCTTCCCTCCCCGCTAACCACTCTTTTGCTATGCGTACTCCCCCTTTTAGGGCTAGTCCATATGTAAATTCTGCCATCTATCCCCCCTTGGGTAACGGATGGCCTCCGCAGCGTCCTCCCTATCGGGATTGCACGCTTCCCAACGTACTGTCGTATTTTCCTAGAATTATCTAGATGCTCACGACTTCCCAAAAATATATATAAATCCGTAAAACTTCTGTTGAAGTAGGATAAATTAGGGCCAGGGACACGTTGGAGGACCGCGCCCCCCATGATGTGGGTGCGTCACGCTTGCTTGATTATCTCCTCATCGGGGGTGTTGGTAAGGTGCAGTCATTATGGCGCTTTCAATGGGCTCCCAATGCGTGGATTTTACAATCAAATCCACTTATAGTGCTGAAGTTCCCCCCGAAGGGGAACGTTCGAGGTTACTAAAGTAACCCTTCGTTCCCCGAGGAGGGGAACGGAAGCACTATACTCCGTCGCCATAATGACTGTCCCTTAGCTGTTGAAAGTCTCTTCAGCTTAAAAAGGATAGCGTCTGCTGGCGCCAGGTGAGCTTATATACTCAGTTGATTGCTTATGCCGCTCACCTGCGCAGGCTTGCGCTGCCAATTCATTCTTAATTGGCCCGTTCAATACTCTTTCAGACGAGTAGCTTCTGAACCGAACCTCCCAATGCGTGGATTTTACAATCAAATCCACTTATAGTGCTTCCGTTCCCCTCCTCGGGGAACGAAGGGTTACTTTAGTAACCTCGAACGTTTCCCATGGTATAAATCATGTTCTTAAAGGTACAAACTGCAATGGCACAAATTTGTTTCTTTGTTTTAAGGTACAATTCTGTTCCATAAAAAAGGTGCTGCCCCAGTGACAAGGGTTTGTACCTTCTTTGGTACAACATTGTACCATTTTTTCTGAGAGTGTACAGCACTTCTTCATTTAGTTGTGTAAATTGCCTCCTTGTCCTCATTTGTAAGTCGCTTTGGATAAAAGTGTCTGCTAAAGGACTAAATGTAAATGTAAATGTAAGTAGGAGGGAGCAATAAATTCTCAATACTTTCTAAAAACATTCTGTGTAAAAAAGGAGCCAGTATTTTTAAAGTAATTAATAAATATCTGCAGACAACCCATCAGTTCCAGGGGATTTATCCTTAAACTGCGGAAGAATCTGTTGGCACACGTCAATACTCTCCTGACGGACACTTTCTATATCCTTCTCAGGAATTCTGTGGATCCTCAGATAGTGTAGGTTTCCAAATGCACCAGGCGTTGTTCTCATTCAGTGGAATTAACTTCTTCTTTGTGCGCTAGTCAGTAAAATCAACTCTTTCTTTCAGATCTTTAACCTCGCTGCAGATGAAGTCAATAGTTTCCAACTGTTACGATAACCAGCGATTGCTCTCCGGAGATCACTGGTTTCCACTATCATGGTGAACTTCACTTCCGCATTTCCCAGGACTACATATTCATACATGCACTTCTTTCAAACACGCACGCCTGCTCATTCATCTCGCTTGATTACACTCACCAGCTGAACCTTGTCAAAGACTGATAACACACCATACTTAAGCCATTTATGAACCCATCCAGTTTGCCGAGTCTTGTTTACTGTTAAGTGACATTACAACACGTTTTTCCCTGTCTTGTTTCGCCGTGTTTGAACCTAGCTTTGTATCCTTGTTATCCTGTTTAGCCGCCAGCCTTTCGACCTATTGCCTGTACCTTGATTACGACTCTGGATTTGCCCGCACATTCCTGTTCGTACCTGATTTGACCATTGCTTGCCTGACAAAGAATAAACCTGCATATTGGATCCCACCTTCTGTTGTGAGTGTCACTCCCCGGCGTTACACCAACACATCAGAGATTTTTTCAGTGTTCTTGCCGACCTCTTCCTTCATGTCTCTGATTATCAGGGAGTTTTCAACTATCAGTGTTTGTAATTCGTTTGATCTATTTGTCTCCAGCTGAAATAATTCAGAGTTGTGTGGAGACACTTGTCGCATCACTTTTGTCCGTTTTCCTTATTTTGACACGGGAGAATTGCACGGAGTGTCGGGTAGCGGCGGGATTACTTCCTCCAAGAGCAAAAGCTCAGAATCATCATTTTGCTCAACATAATCGTGCATGTTATGCTTCAATCCCCCGACTGCAGAAGCAGAGTCACATCCTTGCGATTCAAGCGAGTTACAGACCGTGTTCTAGAATTAGCAGCTGTGCTGGACACCGTTTTCCCAGACTTTTTTGCACTTTTTCTCTTTTTAGAACCACCCATTATTGTGATTGAGAAGCTTTAGGTAATAAAAAAAACATTGAACCATCAAAATAATGTTCTCACAATTCAGTAGAATCGCCAAATTAAGGTTTGGGATCGGGAGCCTCTCAAACAAGCGTGTGATCAGAGTGCCATCTAAAAATCTCTAACCATCATGCATCGTTTTATGACAGATTTCGATTGGTCTGCGCAGCACTGCATGCAGTTGAACACACCCTCTAATAAAGCAGTGAATAAGCCGAATTTGCCGAAAACAGTTTGTAAATGAGTGAGATTTAAAACGAGATAATGTCAGAAACATTTCACTAAAACTGTGAAAATGTGTATTTTCATTTAATGCATTTCCAGTGATTATATGACTTTAACTTTACTAAACTCTGCAAACATGTGCAGATGAATGAGATTTATTGGTACATTCAGAAAATACAAACATGTTAAAAATTGCAATTTTGCATTGACTATACTGTATAACAGTGGCTCTCAAACTTTTTTCATCAAGTACCCCCTCAGAAAAAAATTGTCTCTCCAAGTACCACTAAAATACAACCACAAAAAAAAGGTATGGTAAGTTGGTTAACTGACTATATCACTAATAGACCACAGTATGTTAGGATGCATAACTGTGTGTCACAAGTTATAATGAGCAGTACTGGTGTTCCTCAAGGAACGGTTTTAGCTCCATATTTATTTACATTTTATACATCTGATTTTCAATACAGCTCCAAAAATTATCATTTACAGAAGTTTTCTGATGACTCTGCAATTGTAGGTTATATAAGGAATCATGATGAGAGTGAGTATAGGTTGCTTTTAAAAAGTTTTGCTGACTGGTGTGATATGAATTGTCTTAATTTAAACACTAGTAAGACCAAAGAAATGATTGTTGATTTTAGTAGACATCCATCACAAGCGGTGCCTGTAATTATACAAGAGTCAGAAATTGAGATTGTTTCGTCATATAGGTACCTGGGTGTATATTTGAACAACAAGCTCGATTGGTCTGAAAACACAATCCAGGTGTATAAGAAGGGTCAGAGCCGCATTCATTTATTAAGATGACTGAGGTCCTTTGGTGTGTGTCGACACTGTTAAAAACTTTTTATGACTCTGTGGTGTCTTCTGTGATTCTGTATGCTGTAACCTGCTGGGGAGGGGGACTGTTGGAGAAGGAGAAAAACAAATTAAATAATTAAAAAGGGCAGGTTCTGTTGTGGGGGGTGCACTACCTACCATAGAAGAGATTGCACAGGATCGAATGCTGGACAAATTTGTCAGTATAATGAACCACGATAGTCATCCCCTTTATGATACCGTCCAAGCGTGTGCAAGCTCTTTTAGTACAAGATTAATTCAACCCCGGTGCTACAGAGAAAGATACAGGAAGTCTTTTTTACCAACAGTGATCAGATTGTATAACCAAAGTCATACCAGATGAATTGTGCTGAACTTGAATTAGATATTGGATATGTACAAGTGTTTACTCGTTGTTTTTGGAACCAAGGTGTGCAGTATGAAATGTAATCTTATTATTGTTTTTATATGTATGTAACTTATTTATCTATTTTTAGTATGGAGAGCTCTGCTGTGACATGTGAATTTCCCTCCGGGGATTAATAAAGTCAAACTAAACTAAACTAAACTAAAAATAAGCAGCATTGAAATACAGTAGCATAGTAGGCCCAGTAAAGCAGCTACAACTCTGCACAGTTAAAAAACGTGGTATATTACCTCAGAAATATAGGCTATGTGTCATACATGGCATATTATATACATAATTTTTGATCAATTTAGAAATGTGTGTAGCATGTACATGACATATTTCATTCCTCCGTGTACCACTAGAAGGAAGCCCGCGTACCACTAGTGGTACACGTACCACAGTTTGAGAACCACTGCTGTATAATATTATTTGTAATGATATTTTTCAAATGTATATCATATTCAGAATAGTTACATTGTCTCATTTTACATAAATATACTGCATCTATTTGTCACGATCACAAGCGATAGTAACCTTCAGAGAGTGCTGGATCTCACACTGCAACACTATGGACTACAATTCCGCCATTTCTGGACTACAACTTCACCCACACACACCTGCTTCCTCATTTAGACTGACTACACTCGCACCACCTGAGGATTACACACACTATATAAGCAGCACACTCACTCACTCAGATTGCAGAGTCTTGTTCATCTGTACAATGTGTTTCCTTGTCTTGTTTTCCTGTGTTTAGACCTGAGCCTTGTTAGCCGTTTGTCCTAGTCTGCCGCCTGTCTTACGACCTCCCGCCTGTTATTTGACTACGATTCTGGACTTCCTCTATACATCTGTTTACACCTGTGTTGACCATTGCTTGCCTGACCACTGAATAAACCTGCACATGGATCCTACTTCAGTTGTCTGTGTCACTCCCCGTGTTACACTATTAGTGATCATGAACTTTATTTCACTCTTAGTTTGACATTTTATTTTCACAAAAGCTTAATCTGAAACGTTTATACAGACACATAACATCCCTTTAGTACTTTTAATTTGATGTGAAAGCTAAAAAGGTTTTTTCTACAACACATAAACATGAATATGATGTTAGTAAGAAGACATTAATAATACATTTCTATAAAGCAAACCATTACAAAACTATTAATATAATGAGCTGAACAGAGAGATTAATATTGCAGATTTCCTCAGTGTGTTAGTAATTCTCTGTCAAATAGAAACATAGTTTAGTTTATTGTAAGCTTTTATAAAAGGTGTAAAGAGTTTCCAGTTTTAGAGCGAGTTAATTTCACTGAAGACTCAAGAGCTTTAGTTTCTTTAGTTTCTTTAGTTTCTTTAGTTTCTTTCTTTCTCTCTTTCTTTCTTTCTTTCTTTCTCTCTTTCTCTTTCTTTCTTTCTTTCTCTCTTTCTTTCTTTCTTTCTTTCTTTCTCTCTCTCTCTCTCTCTCTCTCCTTCTCTCTTTCTTTCTCTCTTTCTCTCTTTCTTTCTTTCTTTCTTTCTTTCTTTCTTTCTTTCTCTCCTTCAGAACAGCTGCTTTGTCCTCTTTCCAGTGCAGTAATATTCCAGCTGTGTTTGTTCTGCTCTAAATCTCTCCAATTCTCCACACTAAAGTCCTGAATCTGCGCATTTGAGGGAAACTTGTGCTCCTGAAATGCTGCAGTGATGCTGCTGTGATTTCTGCCTGTTTGTGTTGATCTTTATTCCTGAAGGCTCTTTTTCTTCTTCTGCACACATTAAGCTCTTCTGCTGACGGCGGCGTAAGTCACTGAGTCATTACCATCATCATCCTGAGAAACAGATTCAGCTCATCATCATCATCATCATCATCACACACACACACACACACACACACACACACTCTGATTGTGCTGAATCTACTCACACTGGCTGATTTCTCCGGCTTTTTCCCAGCACAAGTGACCTCAGAATAAGTGACTGAATCCTCCGTCTGCTCCTAAACACAATGCAGAAGAGCAGAATCAAGCTGAATCCACTCAATCCGCCTGAAGATGTGGAGAAATCACTGATTTGGGCCACTCACATGGGCTCTGGCAGCAGGATTAATGGACATGTAGATTGTTTGATAGTGGACTTGATTCTCATCTTTGACCTTTACACAACAAACACTGCATGAGGGACACTTTACTGAGCTTTAAACACACTAAATCAATCAGTCCATCTAAATGACTGGCGTTACTGAACTCACCGCTGATTCACCGCTCGCTCTTTGATGAGCTGCTGAGGATTGAGGAGAAAACACTGACTGTTAAAGCACCTTATAAGTGTTGTGTAAAGGAACGGCAACATTACAAAGTGCTCAATGCTGCACTGATACAACTTATAGGGGGTTGCAAGAATTAAAATTAAAGTAGATGCGTTTATTTTTTAATAAAATAATAAATAAAAAATTAAATAAATAAATAAAAACCACGAGGAACACATTAAATAATGTGCTGTTGTATTGTCTGCAGTCAAAGTAAATGTGGAAATCACTTCTTTATTAGTGTTTGTAATTGGAGTAAATGTGAGACTCACCAGCTCTTCTTCTGCGCTGGATCAAACACAGAACAGCAGCGATGAAAACAGCCAAAGCAGCAGCAGAAAGCAGAACTGAAAGCACTGAACAACAGAAGCACTCAGTCAGATAAAGAGCATTCAGGACTACAACACACTAACTTAACACTGAAGACTGAAGATGATGATGATGATGATGATGCTCTGACTCTAAACTTATTATTCACACTGGGAGGATGAATATGATGATGATGATGATGATGATGAACACTGCATTCAGTAGCAAAGTGGGTCTTATTGGTGGGTTTTTCTGCTTGTGGCCAGCAGATGTCCTCAGTGCAGCATTTATAGTCAACACACAATCTAGTCAACACACACACACACACACACACACACACACACACACACACACACACACACACACACACACACACACACACACACACACACACTCTCTCTCTCTCTCTCTCTCTCTCTCTCTCTCTCTCTCTCTCTCTCTCTCTCTCTCTCTCTGTTCATCTCATTCTGAATGTTAAGCAGTATCTTCATCTATATTGTTATATGCTTGCTGTGAACGACTCCTAATGCACATATTTTGGTTAAAAGCAGACAAAATTATTATTGTAGTGACATCATCAATTACATCAATGACATCATCTTCATCATCATCATCATCATCATCATCATCCTGTATCTGTTATATGATCTGGTTTTGTAGTTGTCAATAATGTTACAGAATCAGGTTGTGAGAGTCGTTCATAGTTTAATTAGTAAAAATATTTCTGATATCTCATGAATACTCAATAAATAATAAACTCATAATACAGCACTGGCGTCTGTGAGAGTGTTCAGACCTGCTGATGAAGATCCTGCTGCTTGTGTTGTTGTGTTTGTGTTGTGGTCTGGAGTCACTGCTGCTGCTGCTGTTTGAGCTTCAGCTGTAAAAGATGAGCGTTAATATGAATCATAGCAGAACATCAGTTTAATAACTCATCAACACACACTATAACCTTTAGGTGTCTCTGCTGATGTTTCTGTTTGTGGTTTCAGCTCTGCTTTAGTTTTAGAATCTGGAGCTGTAAGAGAAAACAAAACACACAGAGTAGAGAGGTCCTGCTAAATAATATTAAGTGGTGGAGGTTTATGAATAAAGGTCAATCATAGATTAATCAGTCAGAAACACTCCAGATAACTCAACAATACTCATAATAATGCGAAATAAGTCATAATAAAGCACTGATGTCTGTTCAGACCTGGTGAAGAAGCTCTGGGGTTTTTTGATTTCTTGTTTTTGTTGTGGTCTGGAGTCTTTGTTGTTGTTGTTGTTGTTGCTGCTGCTGCTGCTGCTGTTGTTGTTGTTGTTGTTGTTGTTGTTTTTGTTTTAGCTTCAGCTGTAGAAGATGAAGGTGAATATGAATCATACAGTATCAGAACATCAGTTTAATAACTCATCAACACTCCAATAGTATCTGGATGCAGCCTTTATGATGTAAGCTGAGATTGCATCCCTCAGAGATGCAGTGTCAGACACAATACACGCAATGGAGCGAGTGACGTCACTGTGAGGGGTGGGGTTAGGGGTGGGGTTCTGTGAGCCCATTCACAAGCATTGCATCTCCAACACACACTATAACTCTAGCATTGTGCAGTGAACTTTTACTTTTACTGAATATCAAGATCAATATGAAGGCTATTATAGAGTATAAAGATTCTGTATTTATATTAAACATGTAGAATATCAGCAGTTATGAACAGACTCAGCGCTGGACAGTAAGTATGTCTGGATGAGCCGGGTCAGTGTGAGAGATGCTCAGACAGCAGAAAGGATTGTCAGTGCTGGATCATCACTACAGGTTATAGTTTAACCTGAACATTTATCAGTATGTGTGTAAATGAGATCTTACAATCAAGAAGCAGCACGACTGACACAGATAACAGTGTTTGAGTGAGGAAAAGGAAGCAGCCGAAAACATACAGAGAGTGAGAATGAGAGGATGATCATGTGATGTGTGACGTCACTGTGAGGGTTAGAGTTAGTGTCAGGTGTTCACATTACACGTGTGCATATTTGAGTGTGCATGTGCCAGAGACAGACCCTTTTCTATTGACCCATTTCCACTGAGTGGTACGGTATGGTTTGGCTTGGTACGCTTTTATGGCCATTTCCACTGTCAATAAGCATCCCGAACTGAACCGTACCAATTTTTAGGCACCCTTTCAAAAGGGTACCAAACAATAGAAAGGGTACCAAAAGGCGGAGCTAGACGCACAGCTGAACACTATTGGTTTACAGAGATGCATCATTCACTCACGCAACAACCCAGAATGAAAACAAAAACATGCCATGCTTAAAATACACAGCGAGAGATTACAGTAGAATTATATATACAGTTGAAGCCAGAATTATTAGCCATCCTGAATTATTAGCGTCCCTGAATTGTTAGCGCCCGTTTATTTTTTCCCCAATTTCTGTTAAATGGAGGGCAGATTGTTTCAGCACATTTCTAATCATAATAGTGTTAATAACTCATCTCTAATAACTGATTTATTTTCTCTTTGTCATGATGACAGTAAATAATATTAGACTAGATATTCTTCAAGACACTTCTATACAGCTTAAAGTGATATTAAAAGGCTTCATTAGGGTAATTAGGGTAATTAGGCAGGTTCGGGTAATTAGGCAAGTTATTGTATAATGATGGTTTGTTCTGTAGACTATCGGGGAAAAAATAGCTTAAAGGGGCTACTAATTTTGTCCCAAAAATGTTTTTTAAAAACCTAAAAACTGCTTTTATTCTTGCCAAAATTAAACAAATAAGACTTTTTCCAGAAGAACAAATATTATCAGACACACTGTGAACATTTCCTTGCTCTGTTAAAAATCATTTGGGAAATATTTAAAAAAGAAAAAAAAATCAAAAGTGGTGAATAATTCTGACTTCAACTGTACATATAATGACAAGCCATGGTCGAGCCGGGCTCAAACACACCTTGTTGTCGTCTTGATGAACAGCCACAAAGCAATGGAATAAAGCAGAATTACCCTGAGCCCCGTAGTTCTTTTACGAGCCAGTCTGAAGCACGAGCGGTTTTGCTTCCTTATTTGCGCTCGCTGCGCGTCTATATCTGAAATAACAAACTTCTTGAGCTGATGATGATGATAACGTGCGCTTGATTATTGACGTGCTTTTGAAACTCGATCCTGTCAGACACTGACAAACACGAGAGTGAAGCGCGGGAAAACAAAGGAGAAGCTGGAGCACATTATTTCTTCAGCAAACATGAACAAACCGTCTTGTTTAACATTTATCATCACCTTTTGGACTGATATAATATGAACTCAGAATGAGGGAATGACTCTCTAACAGAGGCTACACGTGCTGCTGAAGAGTAAAGACGCAGATGAGAGGTCTGCTCTGACCGGCCTATATTACCTGTTGCTTTTGAACCTAGGCAAGGCAAGGCAAGTTTATTTATATAGCACATTTCATACACAATGGCAATTCAAAGTGCTTTACATAAAGAAGAATAAAAGAAACAAGTAAAATAAAAATAAAAACAAATAATAAAAATGCATAAAAACAAAACAAAACATAAAAACAGGTAAAATGTGATATAAAAGAATGAAGAAGAAGAGAAAAACATGATAGTGCAATCTGTCGGACGCAGCACAGTGCTCATTCAGTAAAGGCACAGCTAAACAGATGTGTTTTCAGTCTTGATTTGAATGTGCCTAATGTTGGAGCACATCTGATCATTTCTGGAAGCTGATTCCAGCAGCGAGGGGCATAGTGGCTAAAAGCTGATTCACCCTGCTTTGACTGAACTCTTGGAACTTCTAGTTTATATGATCCTAATGATCTGAGTGATCTGTTAGGTCTGTATTCAGTGAGCATATCTGTGATGTATTTAGGTCCTAGGCCATTTAGTGATTTATAGACCAGTAATAATACTTTAAAATCTATTCTGAATGTAACTGGCAGCCAGTGTAAAGACCTGAGGACAGGTGTGATGTGCTCTGATTTTCTGGTTCTGGTTAGAATTCTGGCTGCAGCGTTCTGGATGAGCTGTAACTGTCTGACTGTCTTTTTAGGAAGACCAGTGAGGAGTCCATTACAGTAATCCACCCTGCTGCTGATAAAAGCATGAACAAGTTTTTCTAAATCTTCACTAGAAACAAAGCATCTGATTCTTGCTATGTTTTTGAGATGATAGTATGCTGATTTACTGACTGCTTTGACATGACTGTTGAAACTCAGATCTGACTCCAGAGTCACACCAAGATTCTTGACCTTATTTTTTGTCATTTGACCTTTAGTGCCAAGGTACGCATTTACCTTGAGAACCTCATCTTTGTTTCCAAACACAATAATTTCAGTTTTCTCTTTGTTTAACTGAAGAAAGTTTTGGCACATCCAATTGCTCACTTTATCGATGCATTGGCAGAGGGTGTCAATGGGGCTGTAGTCATTAGGCTGTAAGGCTAGGTAGATCTGAGTGTCATCAGCATAGCTGTGGTAGGAGATTTGGTTCTTTCTCATTATTTGGCTCAGAGGGAGCATGTAAAGGTTGAACAGGAGAGGTGCCAGAATCGAGCCTTGTGGGACTCCACACGTCATGGGTGTCCACCTCGACCTATGGTCACCTATACTGACATGGTAACCTCTACCTTCTAGGTAAGATCTAAACCATTTGAGGACCGTGCCAGATAGCCCAACCCAGTTTTCCAGCCTATCCAGAAGTATGCTGTGATCGACAGTGTCAAATGCAGCACTGAGATCCAACAATACCAGCACTGTTATTTTACCTGAATCTGTATTTAGGCGTATATCATTGATTATCTTTATAAGAGCGCTCTCTGTACTGTGATGTGCTCTGAACCCCGATTGAAAATTGTCTAAACACCCCCTGAAGTTTAAGAACTTGTTGACCTGGTTAAAAACAACTTTTTCAATGATTTTGCCAATGAAAGGGAGATTTGAGATTGGCCTGTAATTGCTCAGTAGGGTGTTATCCAGGTTGCTCTTCTTCAAGAGGGGTTTAACAACTGCAGTTTTAAGTGAGGTTGGAAAAATCCCTGATAGAAGTGAAGCATTTACCACTTTTAGAAGATCCATTTCTAAACATGTAAACACCGTTTTGAAGAATGATGTCGGGAGCGTGTCAAGACTGCAGGTTGATGTTTTCATAACTTGCACAATCTCTTCTAAGATTTTGCTGTTAATTGCCATGAAATCAGACATAATGTCTGATTTCTTAAGTTGTGGTTGAGCTTGTTTGATATCGACACAACTTGACTGATTGGATGAGCTGATTGCCTTTCTGATATTATTGATCTTATCAGTGAAGAAATGAGCAAACTCATTACATTTGCTTTTAGAGAGGAGCTCACTTGGAATCTGACTGGGGGGGTTTGTGAGTCTCTCTATCGTTGCAAAGAGTGTACGAGCATTATTTAAGTTGCTGTTTATAAGGCTTGAAAAGAAAGTCTGTCTAGCAGTGTTTAGTTCCATATTAAAGGCATGAAGACTGTCTTTATAGATATTATAATGGACTACTAGTTTCGTCTTTCTCCACATACGCTCAGCTTTTCTGCACTGTCTTTTCATCATTTGTACTCTCGGTGATCTTGTCCAAGATCCCTTTTGCCTGCCAGTCATCTTCTTGACTTTAACAGGAGCGATGTCATTTATGACATTCTCAATTTTAGAATTGAACAAATCAAGGAGAGCATCAACAGAATCTGCAGATATACTTGGTGCTAGCGATATGGCCTTCATAAACTGCTCACTAGTGTTCTCATTTATGCATCTCTTTCTGACAGAGACAGATCTGTCTTTAATAGCTGGAGTGATCAATATATCAAAAAAGATACAGAAATGATCAGATAGTGCCACATCCTTAACAACAGTTGATGAAATGTGTAAACCCTTAGTTATAAGTAGATCAAGAGTGTGTCCACGATTGTGTGTGGGTCCTTGAACATGCTGAGTCAGATCAAAAGTGTTAAAAACAGTCATCAGTTCTTTTACAGCATTGATTTCTGGATTATCAATGTGAATATTAAAATCCCCAGCAATACTAAAATAATCAAATTCAGAGGTTACTATTGATAACAGCTCTGTAAAATCCTCAATAAAAGCTGGAGAATATTTTGGAGGTCTGTAGATAATGATCAGTAAGATGCGTGGAGCACCTTTTAGTGCTATACTCAGATATTCAAAAGACAGATAGTCACCAAATGACACTTGTTTACATTCATACACATCTTTAAACAGGGCAGCGATGCCTCCACCTCTCCTATTAGCTCTGCAAACACTCAAAAAGTCAAAGTTTAAAGGAGCTGCTTCATTCAGAACTGCTGCGCTACAACTGTCATCTAGCCAAGTTTCAGTTAAAAGCATAAAATCAAGGCAATTTGTGTTGATAAAATCATTGACTAAAAGTGACTTATTATTGAGTGATCTGATGTTTAAAAGCGCTAACTTAACAGTTTTAGCTGTTTTTTCTATAGAAGTTTCAGATCTACATTTAATAGACACCAGATTTGAATGATTTGCTAAACGGCCTGATGAAGTCTTTGGTTTTCTGTCACTTAACACAACACATATCTGCTTAGAGAAAGCTACAGAAACACTGGGTTCCTGCTTGTTCTGAAAACATTTGATAAAGACACTGTTATCTAAGCAGGTCCCCGACACACATCACAGAGAGCTCTTGTGTTCACCAGCTGAAGATGGGGCGTTGTTGTTTGGGCCCTGGCGGTGTGATCGGAGGGCTCTTCCAGGTGGGCTCATAGGTGGTTGTGGAGCAGGCCGCTTTTTGGTTGGTAACTGGGGGCTTGCGGCAATGGAGTGTGAAAGTTTAGTTCCAGCACACACCAGTTCCTCCATCTTTTTTGAAAAACCCAAGAGTGGTGAACATTGTGACAATGAGAACGTGTCTGGTGACAGAGGCTGTGCATCTGGAGATTCTGTCTGCAGAAATATGTATGTATATATATGAACCTAAATAATGTCTGCTGTGTGTAGTTTTACTGGAACTGGTTACATAAAAAAGGGTTCTTGGTAGTGGAAACACAAGCCTGATAAAGGAGACCCGTACCGACCCGAACCGTACCGTACTGTACCAGTCAGTGGAAATGAGCCACAATATTATCCCCCATAACTAATACATGATCATGATGAATTAAGACAATACTTGTGGTTCAGTGATGTTAATGTGAGTTAAAGTGACTGATGTTCTGACCTGAATAGTGGACAGTAAACGTGTCTGAGGTCTTCAGTTGATTTCTCTGATAGACTCCACATCTCCACTGTTTATCTTCATCTTCACTGATGAGTGTTGTAGACAGACTGATGATACAGCCTGTAGAAGAGATCTGATATCTGGAGTCTGTGTTCAGATCAACACCAGCCTCATTCACCCAGGACAGATGAAGATCCTCAGAACTGAACAAACCATCACAGGAGAATCCAGAATACAAGACCAGCCGACAGGAGAGAGTCAGAGAGAGACCCGGACCAATATCAGATGAAGATGATGATGAAGATGATGATGATGGAGAGACTGAAAGTGAACAGAAGACACAAATCACTAATCATGAGCTGAAACACAGAATTCAGCCCTGATTAAACTGAACACATGAGGAGGAAATTACCAGCAACAACAAGCAGAAACACACGTGAATCAGCTCCATACTGGTGTCCTCCTCGTCCACTCCACTGCTGGCAGATGTAAATTCCAGCATCTTCTGTTGTGACTCTACTGATGATCAGAGAGCAGTCAGAGCCCAGATTCAGTCTCTCTGAGTTTCTCTTCTTTTCCCCTAAAGTAAACATTGCAACTGTTGCTGTCTGTCTGTCTCTGCTGTAGGTCCATGTAGTTCCTGATGTTCTGCAGTGTTGATCAGTGTTTCTACAGGGCAGATAAACAGTTTCTCCAGAACTGCTGAACACATGAGTCTCTCCAAACACACCTGAAACACACATACTATTAAATGTCATAATTTACTGCACGCTAACAATCAAAAACAGCAAATAAAAATGTTATTTAATCTTAAATTACATTCAGTAAACATCTTAGTGCTTATCATATTTCTCCAAAGTGTATATACTGTACTGTTAGACATATATCATCATATAAGCAGATGTAAATATTGTAAATATAAACACTGTAAAAATGTAATTTTTAAAATTGGTTTGTTTAATTCACTTTCTAAATCTCTTAAAATGAGCAGAACATTGCATCTGAGTTTAAAAGACATTTGTGTCATAAGAGTCTAATTTAGTTTTTTAAAGCAATGTAATTATATATACAACCATGACGGATTTTACATCATCTGAAAGCTGAATAATTTTTTCATTCAACTTCCCATTAATCTACACTTTATTATAATACGACAACATTTGTCCAAGAAACAACTGATTAAAAATCTGCAGAATAATGAGCTGAAGTGCTGAGTTTATAATCTTGTAGATGATGAACAGCAGTGTTTACCTGTGCTGAGTGTCCAGAAGATGAGCAGCAGAAACAGAGGACTCCTATCAGCCATTCTGTGTGTCTGACACTCGTCTTCTGCTTTATATATATATATATATGTTGAGCTCTTGTTTAAACAGCAGCAGCTCTTCCTGTGCTTCTGCAGCTTCCTCTCAGATCAGCCTCACTCTTTGTCTTCCTGACACTACACCAGTTTATAGTGGACAACTCAACACACTTCAGCCAATCAGCTCAGCAGCAGTGTTTGAGTTCAAGTCCAGGATTAATCTTGACATGAAGAATGCAGAAATCAACTCTTGACTGTTTTGAACTCTTCTGATGGGACTCAACATGTACAGAGACACAAACACAATCATCAGATTCATTTAGAAGAGTTTCAACACTTCATCCACTGTTGGTAAAGATGTGCTTATTTCTGGAGAGATGTTCTCCTCAATATTAATCTCTCTGCCTACTGAAGATAGATCTGTGTGTGTCAGAAAGAGACGTCTAATGGAGAACAGTGTGTGTGATTGATCAAGATCTGCAAACTCGGATCATTTCCTCCTTCATTTCACTCTAAAGTTAATAATGTCATTGTGGAGCGCTGTTCAAATCAGGAGGAGAACTGCAGACAGGGACGCACACAGACATTATTGAGGAGCTCGAGTGGGAAAACAGTGGACAAAACATTCATATATTAATATAATAACACAACTCCAACTCCAATACCAGATTATCTTAATAGAGTTAACTTGTTAATAAAGGTTCAGCGGGGGAACCACGCCTCACTTTCTCTCCTTAACCAATCACCTACTCCCTTAAACTTATTTAAGGAAGACCATCGCTCTAACACTGTTCTTATAACCCTCCCTCCCTCCATTTCCCTGCTTCCCATTCTCAATCCTTTAACCCTCTTCATGTAGGTTAAATCAGGGGGTCACTAATAATATCTGAAGAATGAACCCATAAAGCTCATTAAAGCACAGTGTGCTCCTTCTCTATGCTAGTTTCAGCTCTGTGTTTAGAGTAAATGATGACGAGTGAGCTGACTGACACTGTTTATATGTGCTTTTACAGTCTTTTAAGACTCTTTTCAGACACTTAATCTGATTTTAATGTTTATTCTTTGCTGTTTTAATAGTTTAATACATATTTTGTGATTATTAAGCACATTTACCTGATATTGTGCATTAAATGTGCATTAGATTTTCAGAGCTGTGATCTCACTCTTGTGGTTTACTCCTGTTGTTTTTGCGTGTCTACACTCAGTTATTTTTACCACACTGGTTTCACACATATTTACTCACACGCTCCAGCAAACCAGACTACATATGTGTTAAAGTCTTCTCAATATAAACTCCTGGCGTGGGGTTTTCTGAGAACACAAAGCAGAAACACAGAAAGAGGAAGAACAAGCAGCATTAAACTAACACTGTGTCTCAGAGCTGATGCTAGACTTCTAGGGGCCCTAAGTAGAGAGTGTGGACCACTGTCAGTGCTTTAATAATCACCACAAAGCTCTTCATCTGCCATTTTACAGCAGATTCATCAAACTACACTGAGCTGAAGCGATCAGCAACACAAGTATTCTTCTTCTCTGGTGGACTTAAAAAGGGTCTAAAATCAGTGATGATCTTTAATGATCTTTAATGGATCAATGATTCTCCAACTCTACACAGCAGCTCTGAGTCTCTGTTCATCTTTCAGAAAGCTCTGCTTCATCAACACTTCAACAACAGCTCTCACTATTCTACTGTACATCTGTCTGTATATCTGCTTGTTCTTCATCTGTCTTTAGTTTGTTATTATGAAATAAATGCTGAACTGATCTAGACTGAAATGCAGAGAGGTCATTTTGAGCACAGGTATTGATGTCTGTAACTGTGGGACGCTGAATGACAGAGTTGAGGATCCACGTGCAGTTTATTACACAAGAGTAGTCAGGCAGGCAATGGTCAAACGGGTACAAACAGTGTCAAGGGTAATCCAGAAGTGTAGTCAAGAACAAGTGAACGGTCAGGACAGGCGGCGAAAACAACAGAAACAAAACAAGGAAAAGGGTCAAAAGGCACAGAAAGACTAGACGAGGATAACACTTTGTAATGTTACAGGTAATCAGTGAACAAGACTCTACCAGAAGTGTGTGCGTGTAATCCATCAATAAGCAGCTCCCTTTGTTGTAATCAACGAAAAACCAGAACAGGTGTGTGTGAGGTGCATGACAGCATTTGTAGTCCATATGGTGACAGGATTGCAGTTCTCCAGTGAGAACTCTATGGACTAGATCGCTGATGATTGGGACAGAGTCCCCCTATAAAGGTGGCTTCCAGATGCTTCAAACACAAGCCCAGGATGGAGATGGAGCAGAGGCAGAACAGGTGAAGGGACGGAGGGCTAGGATCATGCAGTGGAGGAGTGCCTGAAGCATGGAGCTGCGAAGGGCCTGGAGCACTGAAAGACTGGAGCACAAAGATTCAGATCAGCACACATTGACCATTCATATGACCCCAGTTAGTCAGGAGGCACTGGTAGTTCATATAACCCCAGTGGGTCAGGAGACACTGGTGGTTCACGCAGCTCTGGCGACATTGGATCGTCACACAGCTCTGGCAACACTGGATGGTCACACAGCTCCAGCGGCTCTGGGAAGTCACATGGATGTGACAGCCATTCGTGGGAATCAGGTGGAGGCTCTGGTCGTTCTGGGAATTCAGGAGGATCTGGTGCACATAATTCAGGGGATTTAGCAGGATTTGGCACCCGCCATTCTGAGAATTTAAGAGGATCTGGCACCCCCCCCCCACCCCCATACAGAAAACATTTGACCTCTGTCATTGCCAGCAAAAGGTATATAACAAAGTATTGAGGTGAAAATTTGTTGTGGACCAAATACTTAGTTTTCCCCATAATTAGCAAATAAATTCTTTAGATTTTATTTTTCTTATTTTATTATATTTTTAATTTTTTCATAGTTGAGGTTTACCTGTGGTGTAAATTACAGGCCTTTCTCATCTTTTAAAGTGGAAGAACTTGCACAATTAGTTGCTGACTAAATGCCATTTTGCCCCACTGTAAGTGTTATTACTGGTATATAAATTAGGGATGCACTGATATGGATTTTTTAGCCGATACCGATAACCGATAATACTTCAGACTTGGAGGCCGATAGCCGATATGTATAGGCCAATAATTATAAATATTTTAAATTGTTATGTTTTTATACAGCAAACTTCATAAACGATTGAACTGCTCTTATGAACTGAATAGTCTATACTCAAAGCAAAAGCAAAGCTATAACTTTAAAATTGCAAGGTGATTATAGACCTATATTATTCACGATTTCACATAAATCAGCATGCAAAAAATTATTTCCTTTTCTTCATCGCAAATTAAAATGCAAGTTGATTGTTGCATAAAAATAATAGTTTAAATAACAAAATGGTATTTAATTAACAAGCAAGATAAATATATTTAAATAAGATGAAAATGAAAGCTAAGGACTGAAACCAGCTCAAATGGTCATGAATAAAACATGTTACAGTGATGTACACATGTACAAATACGTCATGTCCGATAAAGCCTTTATCAGAGGTGTTTTGACCAAGTGTGCCGCAAGCCTGCGTTTGAGTGAAGGTCTCGGCCGTTAGATCGCCCCCTGGGGGCTGGCTGCAGTACAAGTCATAAAGCCCGCCTCCTCCGTGTTAATGAAGGAGACTTGAGCCCAAATAAAAAAAAATATTACACTTGCAATAAAATGTCCTGAAAGATGGTTCAGGTGGATTAAGGCACTGATTATTGTGCTGAAATAGGTGCAGATCTTCATTTGTGTAAACAGTTTGTTTTTAGCAGTAATTTAATGCTGGGCGTGTCATCGTGATTGACAGCTGTGATTGACAGTTTCTCAAAGCAGCGCGTCTGAGCTTCGGCAGGAGACTGAAGTGTTATTATTCGATTTCTGTGTTATTTTACCATGACAAAATGAGTTCAGCAGTAAACTACAGTTTCTGACATACATGATCTGGTGGAACACTGTTTATTCGCTAAGGTCAGGGCTTTTTTCGGGCTTTATTAGTTTGCTGATACACGTCTAACCACCCAGATGGCAAAATACACTCGGGCCAGTTCCGGCTAGATTCTCGCCTGCCGGATACTTACCCCTCAGAGCTCAGACTGACTACCTCGTCTGGACCTACTCCGGATGCCTGGACTCACTGCCCGATTCCAGCCCGAGTCAATCGAGCCAGATGCGGCGGCCGAGCGAGCCGGCACTGCCGCATGCGAGCCGGAAGTAGCCGGCGACGCCGTGAGTAGGTTATGCGCTGCGGCCCGGAGCTGCTGCGATTAAATATATATAACACTCATATTTGTTAACGTTATCACATCCATTTGTGTTGATATGACAGCAAACGCATGCTGAGAAGTTGGGGGGGCGTGGTTGATTTTACATAAAGCGTTTGGTTGGAAGCTCGACTCCGCTCATTTTCGCGGCTCCTCCTCTGGCTCCATCAGACAGTCCTTCTGCGCATGTCAAGGCTCCAATTTCAGCAGTCTTTTGCGACAGTTTGTGCCCGTCAAGCAGGCGTTTTGCCCTCAAGGCGTTCAATGGGAAAAGGGGCTGTCGCGTCGTCCATATTTTTTACAGTCATTGGTTTTGACAGTTCAGAGCCACCGTACAAGCCAACAGCTAAATACAGAGAGTACGTTTAGAAAATGCGGCACAGATTCATCCTATTTGGCGTTTTGACATGTCACATGTAGCTGCTGCTTGTCAATCAGACTGTCTGCGCTCGTTCTTGCCGTCAATCGCAGGAAAATGATCGATGAAAAGTTCATAATAAACCACTGACAGTTTTACTCAACTGTAGAGGCAGAGTCGCCATCAGAGTCTGATTTACATACAAAACCTGCATTGAGCTGACTTCATGACAAACACAGAGCAGAATATAAAGACAGAATCAGCGGCTAGTTAAGAGCCCCTTTGACTGGATTCACCTCTCGCCTCTCCCCCGTGCTACAATGTGTGTGTGTGTGTGTGTGTGTGTGTGTGTGTGCGCAGTGACAGCTCGCGCGCTCGTTGTAATCAAAATGAATATTCAGATCAAACTGAATACAATCTTACATCAACAACACATGACCAGCAACGCGTTGATAATAACAAATAATCATATTACAAACAACCGTTATGTTTATAGGTGTTGTAAAATGTGCGGATGTGCGCAATGAGACCAGTTTCTGTGATGTTCCCTCTTTGGTGACTTGGGGTTGTACCACACAGAAAGTAATAAATATTTTGGACCAAGTTACATGTGTCCTCTTTCATTCACCAGCTGCAATGAAAAGAGTTCACCCCGAAACTAATATTATTCGGCCCTGGAGTAATAAGTGAATCTCCCCTGATATATCTAACACAACAAAGAGACAGGGCAGGAAAGGTTTACTCATGTAATATTTTTCCTGAGGCGATTTAAAGCAAAATACACAATGACTCTCAATTAAACACATCTACAATGATGAGGAACGTGGTTACTTACTGAGTTATTAACTCACAGCAATGCCACGCGAAGAAAGAACTGACTGTGAAGGAATTAACAGTGTGAGGAGAGCTCCATAGAGCTCCAACAGGTCTGTACAATTACGTACTTTATCGGCCTAATTATGACATCGGATCGATAACGATAATCTTAAAAATAGCGTTTATCGGCCGATAACGATATGGGCGCCGATATATCATGCATCCCTAATATAAATCTCCAATAAGCTCAGTATTCTGCTCACAGATATACACAGATCAGTCAGATGATCAGGATAGTTTCCTCACAGCAGGTGAATCTGCTTCAGAGATGATCAGATGTGCTCCAACATGAGGAATCAAGACTGAAGACACTGTTTCTGTGTGTCTGTGCATTTACTGCATGAGTAACAGCTGACTGACACACTGTTCATATGTGCTTATATATTCCTTTTAAAACTATTTTCATACACTTATTTATAATCTGAATTTAATGTTTATTCTTTGCTATTTGAATTGTTTTATCCATACTTTGTGATTATTAAAAACATTTTCTTATGTGAAGCACATTAACCTGATATTGTGCATTAAATGTGCATTAGATTTTCAGAGCTGTGATCTCACTCTTGTGGTTTACTCCTGTTGTTTTTAGGTGTTGACACCAGTTATTTTTACCACACTGGTTTCACACACATTTACTCACACGCTCCAGCAAACCAGACTACATATGTGTTAAAGTCTTCTCAATATAAACTCCTGGCGTAGGGTTCTTCAGAAAGCTCTGCTTCATCAACACTTCAACAACAGCTCTCACTATTCTACTGTAAATCTGTCTGTATATCTGCTTGTTCTTCATCTGTCTTTAGTTTGTTATTTTAAAATAAATGATAAACTGAACAAAATGCAGAGAGGTTATTTTAAGGTGTGAATAACGTCAGTCCTATATCAGCAGTGTTCAGTCACCTATAGACCAGTTTAGCTGATGGAGTGAATCATTCTGGCTCAGTTCCTCTTCATATTGTTAATGGCTGCTGGACTTCATTTAGCACTTTATGATACACATCATGTCAGGGTCACTTTAAAGGAAATTGTCTGGCCATAAAATCTTAATGTCTATTCATTAGTGCTTTAAAATAATAAAGGTTGAGTGAATGGTAGTTATGATTAAGTTATATTTGAACAATGATATTTGATAACGATTGAACAGATATGACAACAACAGCCTTCATTGTTTTGTTTTGAAACAACTGCACGACTTCTGTCCTGTTTACATAGTTAAACTTGAACCACTCCCCTGATCATGTAAACATGAGAGAAACACATGCATCTGTATGTTCTGAGATCAGTTCCAGGCCTCATTCATGTACAGAAATAAATTGGATACAAATTCAACATGTGCCAAAATGACTGTAATGTAAAGCAGCAGATCAGGTTATCATCATTTTCTAGGATGTGTTTCCCCAACAACCACTTAACTCACAATACTACAATTATATGAGGCATCATTTGGAAAATGAAGTGACAAGTTATTTCAAAACTGTAGTTCCTCTTCATGGGAACATGTGTCTTCACCCTTTGTGAGTTTGCCAATGAGTGTTTTTGTTTGAAAGAAAACGGGCCAATAAATGCCAATGAGTTGTCAGAGCTTGGCTCCGCAGGTGCCGGTGATTAATCATTAGAGTATATAACCAGCGCATGCAGAGTGAGCAGTTTGAGTTTTCACTTCAGAGCCTCACAGCAGCTGAAGAGGTAACATCTGCTAAGCTGAATCCAGTGAGATCAAGCTTCATGTATCCAGTGTGGGGAATAATGCAAGCAGCGGCGATCGAGCTGAGTGATTCTCTTGTCCCTGGGTGTTTTGCTAGGCATTTCTAAAAGAGCAGTCAAGACGCTGTTCTTATTTCCAGATGATGGGCACAGGTACCGCATCACAGGTCTGTGGGTCCAGCATGTTGATCTGTGCTTGCAGACAGCTCATGCTCTCACTGTAAGGGAATGTCTGTTGCGCAGCTGAGATTGTGGCTTGCAAGCCGCCCCCGTTACTCCCCATGAAAGCGGTTAACATGCGGAGAGATCTGAGGAACACAGTAGAGATTTATCTATCATCTCTGGTGCCCCCCCACTTCTCCACTGCGAGCCCCATTCAAGCTTTGAGCAATTGTGTCGTTTCATCCCCTGGGATACCCGCATCCCTGACTGATCAATCCAGAGATCAGACACCAATCGTGACATTGTAGAGCAAGCTGTCATGTTCAGATGACAGACCGGGCTCGCTACCACCTCATTGGGTGCAATGCTTGCTTACAGTTCTTGAGTCGGACATGATGGCTGCACTTCCCAGGCTGCTTCGGTGGGGTTGGAGATGGCTAGAGGGATGCGACGTGCAGGCTGATATAAGACTAATCTTCCTAGCCCCTGTTTTCTTCACCTGGTCCTCGTGCACTTCTACCCTCACCTCCCTTGATGGCAGTGTAAGCAGTAGCCACTGTAAGCAGAGGATATAAAGCTATTTCTTATTCCTGGTGGGGGCTGAGACCCTCGTCCAAGGCAGGCGAGTTATCTGGAGGATGCTTACTCCATGTCTTGCTCTTTCCCTCCTCATACTGTTTTTCCAGTGTGCATTCGGGGCCAAGCATGACAGTACAGGATCCTCCCCTTCAGGCTCTCCCTGTTTCCATGCGTGGAGGTTGCGCGGTGCCACTTCAGGCATCTGCATTGTTGACTATTTACAGATTGCCTTACTTTTATGGTCTTTAAACTAATCAAAAATATGCACAGGGACAGACCGGGCTCGCTACCACCTCATTGGGTGCAATGCTTGCTTACAGTTCTTGAGTCGGACATGATGATGATTCCTACCGCACTTTATTTAAAAGGCAATGAACCTGCATGCACTGCCTGGGAAGGAGGCAGACCCTTTCATTGCTGTGTCTGCGCACATTGTGACCGTATGTAGAGCATGCGTCTCTGAGCACCTCCTTTTCTATTATGATCGGCAGGAGGGAAGTGCTGTATCAAAGCAGAGGTTGGCCCACTTGATATTAGATGCCGTCACCCTCGCTTCACTGTTCCAGGGCAAGCTGTGTCCCCCAGGAGTGAAAGCACAACTTAAAGAGCAGTGCCTCATTTTGATCATGAGTATGCAGCACCTCTCAAACAGATTCTGTAGAACCCTAACCCAGAAATATGTACGCCTATTCTTCTATGCTAAATAGAGTTTAGCGAACCCTAGAGACTTCCTCTGAGGCCCCCAGCACCCGACTCAGTGGAGAAGCCAGGTGCCTGGCCCTGTATGATATCTGGTATGCTTGGTCTACCATTATTCTAGGGTTTGGTGCCAGCTATGCACGGTTTCTGTTCCCATATGCGTATTCAGCCACAGAGTGTTCCCCCATCTCAGACAGACACGTGTCTTCCCTATCCGCTAACCAGCTTATCATATGTAGCACTGCCCCTGGTTAGGGCTAGCCCATATGTCTGTATTGCCATCAGGTCTCCCCATTTTGGGTAGCAGGTGACCTCAGCAGCTTTCTCCCCCTTCGGGAATTGGCACGCTTCTCAATGTTCTATCATAATTAAATATTCTTAGACTATAATTAGCTAGGTAAAAGCACTTTTATGACCCCAATCTAATCCTTTCTAAGTAATTTCCTTATAACAGTAATTAAAGAGCCTAGAGGACTTGGGGATGCTTTTGCACTGACATCGAAGACACACATTGAAATTCCCCTGAAAGGGAACGTCCTGGTTATTAATGTAACCCTTGCTCCCCAAAGTAGGAAATGGAAATGTGCGTCTCAGCTAGCACAGCAGCTGTGTCTCCAGCTAATAGCTGAGTGTTCAGCTCTTCAACAGCTAAAACTGTAACTGCTCACTCCGCATACGCTGGTTATATACTCTACTAATGATTAATCACCGGCACCTGCAGAACCGAGTTTTGATCAGTTTTGGACAATTTTCTTACTCTTTATAGTGATTGGTTGTCTGGCAACTCCCAAAGTGTGAAGACACACGTCTCCGATTCCTACTTCGGGGAACGTTGGTTACATTAGTAATCAGGGCATTTCTCTACATTGTTTGAACCACATTAGTTATAATGTAAAGCATCCATAACGCTGCTATAAACTGGCCATAATAACAACTTCTTTAGAGGAAATCTGCAGTAAATTGTGCTTTTGTTTTCTGTAAGTTATATTGTTTGATTTTAATCCAACATTAGTTTTGGCAAAACATGCATTAGTCTTCCATCTGAATGTAAACGACACATATAGGGCCTACATTTCATTTACAAACATTATGGAGAATATTCAATATCCGATTATAAAGCATTAAAGCACTTACAGTAGCTAACATTCAGGCTAGTCTCAAATAGCCTATAAATCAGATATGTGCTCAAATAACAATGTGAAAACTACTTTAATGTGTTTGTTGTCACAATAACATTTAGATTCAGAAATTGTTACTATTATTAATATTATTAAGTAGGCTATTTTTATTATTGTTGTTTTATTATGACAACTTCTGCCCTGCAGAATATATATATATATATATATATATATATATATATATATATATATATATATATATATATAGAGAGAGAGAGAGAGAGAGAGAGAGAGAGAGAGAGAGAGAGAGAGAGAGAGAGAGAGAGTACAGGTAAATAAGCAACTATAAATTAAGCTTTTTTTTTTTTTTTTGCAAGCTTTGGACATTTCTCTATAGGTCACCTATAGCTTTTGATATGAGCCACGGCTGTGGCATAAAAGAATTTGGAGTCCACTACGAAGGGAGTGCAATTCTCCCTGTGATGTTTGCTGTTAAGAAAAACTAATTTTGAAAGGAAATTATGCAAGTGTGTATGAACCCACAAAGGACCTAGAAAATCAGCTCTATATACATTAATTAGTGTTGTTTTACTTCATGTTTAATAAAACTAAAAATAATAAACAACAAAAAAAAAAACAGAGCATTGAATAAGACTTTAGTCTATTTAGGAACATTAAACACAAGATGGAACAATCACTGTTATATTCAACTTTAATTTACACACATTACCACACGCCATTTACACTGGTTCCACTCCACCATCACTGCTGTTGCCTATTTCTGTCAGTATTAAAGGATTTGATTAAATATTAGCACATTTAGTCAGAGTTACAGAAAAATAATGACAATCAAACAAAACACAGTCTTTAAAGTTAAAAAGTGTTATTTAATGATGTTAGTTTATTTCCACAACCAGTGCTACAGCAGTGAAGACATTAGAAACACACACACACACACACACACACACACACACACACACACACACACACACACACTCACAAACACACACACACACACACAAATGAGGGAGAAAGTTAAAAAATCTGTCATAATCTACAGGCGATATTCTCCATGTGTGTGATATCTCTGTACAGTGCAGGTGAGAAGAGCAGAGGAGTGTGTAGACTGAGCTGAAGCTGCTGCTGGTGTTGTGAAGAGCGCTGGAGTCACTGCTGTTTAATCACACAGAATGTCTCTGCTTCAGCTTTAGCTGTAAAACATCAACATTAGCTCTGATAAATCACACTGGACAACATGACAATCACAGTAGAACTAGTCAACACACAAGACAACTCCAGTATTGCCCACTATAAAGCACAGAAGTGATCAACACACAGATCAGACCTGCTGTAGAAGATCCTGCTGGGTTTGGACTTTGTGGATCTTCACAGTTTGTGTTGGGAACTGGACTCACTGCTGGAGCTCTGATACCTTTAGCTGTAAAGGAGGGTTTTTATGTGTTTAATGCAAACAAATACAGAAGACATTGCAATAAGAACATTCTCTCCTAAAAACATCACTGATAATCCTTCACCATTCAACACAATACATCAAGGAATAAGTGCTGCCAGTGAATATGATTCTGTCTGAATGATCAAACACTCATCAAATGGGTAAATATAGCAGTGTTTTGGAGAAGAATGAGGTTAAACGTTGGTCCTTGAGTGATTTTGAAGGGGTCACACACCAGAAGCGGCACTCGGCGACACATCTCACCACACAGCACCATGCATTTCAGAATTCTGAACATGAATATTATCAGGATACACACGACGGTACCTCAAATCAGCGGCTGCAGCGCCCAGCCACGATACAGAACACTGTTCATATTTCCACCACGCCACAGAGCGCCATCTGAATAGTTTCATATTAAATAACATGTGAGTGTGTGCGCCTGGTGTGTGATATTGAGCTGCACATACAGTGTGTGTGACCCGCTTTTACTGTAAATATGGCAGAAAAAGAGGATCATAAAGGATGACTCTGTTTAATTAAAGTGACTGATGATTCTCTGACCTGAATAGTGGACAGTAAACGTGTCTGAGGTCTTCAGTTGATTTCTCTGATAGACTCCACATCTCCACTGTTTATCTTCATCTTCACTGATGAGTGTTGTAGACAGACTGATGATACAGCCTGTAGAAGAGATCTGATATCTGGAGTCTGTGTTCAGATCAACACCAGCCTCATTCACCCAGGACAGATGAAGATCCAGTAATCTGAACAAACCATCACAGGAGAATCCAGAATCTGAATACAGCCGACAGGAGAGAGTCAGAGAGAGACCCGGACCAATATCAGATGATGATGATGATGATGATGATGATGATGATGATGGAGAGACTGAAAGTGAACAGAAATCACTAATCATGAGCTGAAACACAGAATTCAGCCCTGATTAAACTGAACACATGAGGAGGAAATTACCAGCAACAACATGCAGAAACACACGTGCATCACGTCCTTGTTGTTGTTCTCCTCTCCACTGTCGTCGGCAGATGTAATATCCAGCATCTTCTGTTGTGACTCTACTGATGATCAGAGAGCAGTCAGAGCCCAGATTCAGTCTCTCGTGTTTCTCTGGGTTTTCCTTCTTTCTCCCAAAACGAATCAGCTCTACTGTCTCAGTGTCTCTGCTGTAGGTCCATGTAGTTCCTGATGTGTTGCAGTGCTGATCAGTGTTTCTACAGGGCAGATGAACAGTTTCTCCAGAACTGCTGAACACATCAGTCTCTCCTGCTCCAAACACACCTGAAACACAACATCTGAGAGATCACTGTTCTATATATTATTAACAGATTAAATAATAAATAATTCAACAAATCTGTACACCTTTTACAAAGTCAAATTTAAGCCCTTTTCCAGCACTTTCCAGGTCCATTATCAAAGTTTTCCAGTACTTCACCAGTGTGGCAAATATCTAAACTTCACCACATTATATCAGATTCGTTTGTGAATTTCCCTTTGGGGATTAATAAAGGCAAGGCAAGGCAAGTTTATTTATATAGCACATTTCATACACAGTGGCAATTCAGCCCAACATAAACAGGAATAAAAGAAACAAGTAAAAATAATAATAATAAAAATAATAAAAGTGATTAAAAATCATAAAAACAGGTAAAATGTGATATAAAAGAATGAAGAAGAAGAAGAGAAAAAACATGATAGTGCAATCTGTCGGACGCAGCACAGTGCTCATTCAGTAAAGGCACAGCTAAACAGATGTGTGTTCAGTCGTTGGAGCACATCTGATCATTTCTGGAAGCTGATTCCAGCAGCGAGGGGCGTAGTGGCTGAAGGCAGATTCACCCTGCTTTGACTGAACTCTTGGAACTTCTAGTTTATATGATCCTAATGATCTGAGTGATCTGTTAGGTTTGTATTCAGTGAGCATATCTGTGATGTATTGAGCTCCTAGGCCATTTAGTGATTTATAGACCAGTAATAATACTTTAAACTCTATTCTGAATGTAACGGAGCCAGTGTAGAGACCTGAGGACAGGTGTGATGTGCTCTGATTTCCTGGTTCTGGTTAGAATTCTGGCTGCAGCGTTCTGGATGAGCTGCAAGTGTCTGACTGTCTTTTTAGGAAGACCAGTGAGGAGTCCATTACAGTAATCCACCCTGCTGCTGATAAAAGCATGAACAAGTTTCTCTAAATCTTCACTAGAAACAAAGCATCTGATTCTTGCTATGTTTTTGAGATGATAGTGTGCTGATTTACTGACAGATAAAGTCAAACCTAAAGATGCTCTTTCATATATGATTCTATTGTATAGTATATTATATGTGTTGATGGCATGTTTGCCGAGTCCAACATGAACTGCTGTTATTTACTTTCATATATATTTCACTCACATCCTAAATGTGTCTTTAACCCTTGTGCACTGTTCAACATTTGCTCTCCTTTTAGTGATGTTGGTGCTGTTTTCTCTTTATTGACTTCATTATGATCACATTTATTGACTGTAAAGTCATGACAGCAGATAATCCTGCATTACTGACTGCTGCTGGTGTTCCTGTAGATCATCAGTGTGCAGCATTAACTCTCTCTCTCTCTCACACACACACACACACACACACACACACACACACACACACACACACACACACACACACACACACACACACACACACACACGCACGCACGCACACACACGCACACACGCACACACACACACACAGAAATTCAGCCTTTTTTGCACTGTAACTGATGATCAACAGTAGAAATAACGCACTTTACCTCTTAATCTCAACAGGAACACCAGCAGCAGTCAGTAATGCAGGATTATCTGCTGTCATGACTTTACAATCAATACATGTGATTATAATGAGGCAAAACCAGACACTGACATTGCCAGCACAATCAAATTATTGAAGACTGCTGAAGATTTTCAAAGCATTTTCCCAAAATATATTTCAGCCAATGTGATGGTTTTTGATGACAAATCTGATTTTTACTCAGAGAATTATGTGGTCAAATGAAGTCAAATCAGCCCAGAGTGGATTAAAACAACCCAACAGCACACAAGAGTTAATGAATCTCTCATCTTAAATCTCTTTATTTTCATTTCAGAGGGAGCAGGTAAAGAAAAGACAGACAGATCACACTACAGACACATGTAGACTCCAGAGTTTACACTTTAAGCAAAACAGATTTTATTTATTCAGTTAACTAGTAGCTATATTAACTATTATTTATTTCACAAGAAATATTAAGTAATCAAAACAGTCACATTTTTAAACACTCAGTCTAGACATGAACCTGTTCTGCATTATATTGAGGCACACTGTTTAGTTTGAGTGCAGTCAGGAATAATAAAGGATGTGCTGTACACTATCAATAATAAAGGACTTGATCAATACAGATCAAACACTTGCTCTTAATCAATAAAGCAGATTAAAGTCTGTACTAAAGAAAGGCAGTGTGCAGTGTCCAGACTAAGAGTGAATGTAAATGTCCATCAGAGTAAATGCAGCAGTGTTTACCTGTGCTGAGTGTCCAGAAGATGAGCAGCAGAAACAGAGGACTCCTATCAGCCATTCTGTGTGTCTGACACTCGTCTTCTGCTTTATATATATATATATATATATATATATATATATATATATATATATATATATATATATATATATATATATATATATATATATGTTGAGCTCTTGTTTAAACAGCAGCAGCTCTTCCTGTGCTTCTGCAGCTTCCTCTCAGATCAGCCTCACTCTTTGTCTTCCTGACACTACACCAGTTTATAGTGGACAACTGTGTGTTTCTGTTGATCATTAAAGATGCTCTGAGCGACTTTCACCAAACACTTTTGACCACAGTGTCCCAAAACACACTTCAGCCAATCAGCAGAGAGGGGCGTGTCTAGTGACTCTAGCGTATCAAAGGGGGCGTGGTTCTATCTGCCAATTTCCTGCAAGATATGAGAGGCTGAAAACACTGATTCAAGAGCAGACATGACGATGAGACACTCGATAATAACAAAGGCTCCATTAAGACTCTTCAGCTCTTCTGAGTGTGTTTGAGACTCACTGATAACAACAATTCACCAGCTTTTATTAATAGTCCATTTCACTAACCAGGTTTTTCTGCCACATTGACTCATTTTATCAGCACAGTTTTACTACAAATACCATGGTAAAACTATGTTTGGTGTTGTAAAAGCACAGTTAATCAGGGGTTAGCACAGCTGAGCATGGTAAACACACATTAACTCTGGTTTAGTGAATATTTAGCCTTAGTTAACAGGTTCAGTGTCTGCATTTGACTCCAGTGACTGCCAGTTGATGAGCATCAAATCAATAATGGAGCTGAAAATACCCTCGACACAGCAGATTTGCTCAACAATAAAGCTATAAATGTCTTTTAAATGCAAACTGAAACTGACAAATAAACAATAAACTATTCTCCATGACTGAAATTCCCTGACTTTCACTGTCTCCAATAGGCCGATAGCTTTAAAAACTCTCTGATATTGCAGAAATTGAGCCGTGAAACCAGTATAAAAGTGCTGTAAATTCACCAGTCCAACAATAAAGCAAGAGTAAAGGCTGAAATGTGTTTATTTCTGCAGGATTGTCTAAATGAGGGAGGAAATGCTGAGTTTGCTGTTTAATCTCAGTCCTCATCGAGACTTCAGCGCGGCTTTACTGACATCTAGCGGTCAGACTGAGAAACACACTCACAACAACCTGATCTGCACACACACACACACACACACACACACACACACACACACACACACACATATATATATATATATATATATATATATATATATATATATATATATATATATATATATATATATATATCTCAAACACTCAATGATGATCAACACTTCATACATTTATTTATACAAGTTATCTGAAACATTTACAGTGTGAGTGGAGAACCTGGTCTGGGACCCAGATCCATGTGAAACCTCCATGTGTGGTCTATTTTTTATTTTTTTTATTTTTTTTTTCAAACAAACTTTTATTTAGAAAAGAAGAAATTTACAATATAACTCAGGAAGTAATTTGTACAAGACTGGAATACAAGAATATACAATTACAAAGTTATAAGAATAATAACTAAAAAGAAAGGAGTAATAGAAAGATAATAAAAAAAGAGAACGAAATGAGGAAGGGGCAGGTACAAAATTAAATAAAAAATAGATAAATAAAAAAAAAATAAAAAATAGAAATAATTACAGAATAGGCAGGTGCGGATGATGTAGGTGACGTACCACCTGTAATGGTTGACACTATAGGTGCGTTCGACATGAAGCTCAGCTGCAGCCGGTGATCAACGAGATTAGCCGAGCGCAGGCGGGGCGGAGTTGAAAACGGAGCCGTCAAGACGGACAGCTGGACACTTCGGGACTCAAAGTTGCTGCAGTCATGATGACCGATCACATGGCGTCATCATATTTTTTTGTTATTTTTATTTATAACAACAAAACATTTACAAATAAAACAGAATACAGTCTCTACAAACTGTAGTTCCTTTTTAAACAATAAGGGAGAATTATGAATAAATAACAAATGCATGAGAGAAATAAGAGGAAATGAGAGGTTAATATAAACATAAAAACGAACAGGTCTATTAAATACAAAGCAATAAGCATAAATTCTAGGAGTTAAACATCAATCTTTAGGCTAATACTTCTTGTTTGAATCTGCTAAAAAAGGGTTTACATATATGTACATTTATAGATATAAAAATTTCCCATGTAAAAAGCAAAACAAGGTGTTTTGATTAGGTCTTAATAAATGAGATTATTTTGGATAATGAATGAATTTTCAAAAAAGCATTTTAATTCAAAAAGATTGTGTTAAAAAGAACAAAAGGTAAAATAAGTGAGCGATGTAGAAGTTTCCCAGAAAAAGCAGGTAGCCTTTAAACTGCTAGACAGGAAATAAAATATATATTTATATTATAATAATAAAGCCATTTTATAATTATTTAATAAAATAGTTCTTTAATTTGTTAAGAGAGCTTTAGGGTGGCAGGATCAATGAGGATGATTTTCTTATTTCAAGTCTGTAAGACTTATTTAGGTTATTCACTAAAATATACACTAAAATATATCATTTAAATCGTTCTTGGAGATGAATGCAGTAAATAGTCTGTATAAAAATGTTAAAAATAAACCAAAGAAGCTAACCTTTATAACCAGATTATTTAACAAAAGATGATACTGCAGTAAAATATTTGTAGTCTTTTAATAAGCAAGATGTGTACAGGATAGAGAGGGTGTGAAAAGTGAATTGTTTGTTTTGAAACTTTTGAATCGGAATTTGTCCAATTATAAACCCGAAACACACGTGTTTGTTGTCATGTGGTGAACTCGGCCAATCGTGTAATATCGGTGTCGTCATCAAAGCTCCTGCAGTCGCTCTTCAGAAGCTGCATGGTCTGAGTTTGCCGTCTGATCTCGGAGCGCTGTCGCGGTACTTTGATGCCACATGTGACAGTCACGTGGCGTCGGCGCAGCATCAATCCGGACAAGATTTAACCAGAATGCACCGCTTTAAGACAGATTTCGATCGATCTGCGCAGCGCTGCATGAAGTCGAACGCACCTTATTATTCAGGCTAGAGCCCCCTATGCTAAACAGCCACGCCTCTGGCCTGTAGTGGAATCTGTTTGTTGAGGGATGCACTTCTCGCTGAGAAGACCCCAGGACCTGCTAACACTGCCTGCTGAGGAGGCAGATCCAGCCCTTTCCTTGCTTTGTCGGGTGCATGCTCTGCACCGTTATGTGGATTGCACTCTGAGCATAAGATCTGCTGAGCTGTTCTTTGTCTGTTATGGATTGGCAGAGGGGAAGTGCTCTATATGAGCAGAGGTCGGCTCACAGGTTAGTAGATTCCATGTAAGCTGTTTCACCTGAGAACGAGAGCACATATTACTGCTGGGCAACACCTAACACTGGGCTAGGCAACACCTAACACATTTACAAGATTTTACAATCCAAGTTGGTTTCCTCCCACTGCTGGGTAATGCCAACCAGTCAGGAGAAAACCAGGCTCTGTGTTAAAAATGATTGCTGTGCCATTGTCCTTAACATGAAGATGTGTGCGCTTAAGTTAAGTTAGGCATAGCCCATATTTGAGTATTGTCACAGTGTCTCCACGTTTGGGTGTATAGTGGCCTCCACAGCACCCTCTCACTTTGGGACTGGGATGCTTTCCCAACATACTGTCGTAACTCAAATTCCCTAGCCTACAGTAGCTAGGTTAAAAGCTTGTGCGACCCTATAACACTGCAAAAAAACAAAACACAGACCAAACTGGACAGAGATTGAAAAAAAAAATACAAAACAAAACTGATGAAGAGCACAGAGACAAGGCTTTCAGACACCACAGGAACTGTTGAGTTTAGACCAGTTGTTCATGTTAGTTTGACCACACTGGTTTAACACATTCAGCAGTGGGCGTCAACTATAGACCAGTTTACACTGATGGTGTGAATCTTTCTGGCTCAGTTCCTCTTTCTATGAGCTGCAGCACTTTGGTTAGTCCCTCACCACACACCTCACGTCAGAGTCACTTGAAGGAAAGTCATCTGGCCATATAGAGTCATGATCCTGCACTCGACAGCTCACACACACACACTGCATTTACACCTTCTGATCACGAGGACACTTACGTCATTCATCTCTATATGTACAGCACTTTTATAATGTAGACTGTGTCAAAGCAGCTCAACACAGATGAAGATCCAGTAAACTGAAGGCTTCAGTGTTTAGAGGAATAGTGCTCTCTCTCAGTACAATACAGGTTGTATAAGGTATATTATTATGTATTATTCTGAGTGGTTTGAGACACAGTAACACACGGGCAGATATTTTGCTGAACAGATTCACCACTATTGATGCTCATAAAAGTCATCAAGCTGCAGATATTATAAGGTTTGCTGAAAGTGTAGCGAGGGGTTTGCTTTTTTGATAACTATGACAGGTCATGTTCATTGACAAATAAATACATTTATATGAAACTGTCCCTTAAATGTGATTTAACTGTCCCTTAATGTGATTAAATGTGTCAAACATCCATTTTAATGGTGCCAGCAGTAAAAATTCTGAACTCTGGACAATGTGAAACATATATTGTTCTCTGATTAGTCCACTTTTATAGACTTTCCCACATCCAGGAGAGTTATGGTGTGGAGAAGCCCCAAAGAAGCGCACCACCCGACTGCTGCATGCCCCGAGAGAAGCATGGGGGGATCACTGATGGTTTGGGCTGCAATATTATGGCATTCCCTGGGCCCAATACTAGTGCTAGATGAATGTGTCACTGCTAAGGACTACCCAACCATTCTAGAGGACCAAGTGACCCAATGGGTCAAACATTGTATCCTGAAGGGTGTGCCGTGTGTCAGGATGATAATACAGCAAGACTGGTGACAGAATGGTTTGATAAACATGAAAGTGAAGTTGAACATCTCCCATGGCCTTCACAAACACCAGATCTAAATATTATTAAGACACTTTTACCCTTCATAGAATACTCTGAACAGCTCTCTACAGATCCGGGATGAGCTGCATGCAATGCTCTAACCTTCTCATACTTAGTACTAGAGGTCTGCATTTTTCTGAATAAATCCCTGGATCGGTCGGTAACGGGTTTAAATTGGGACAGGAGCGGGCTGTCTAGCAATATCGCGGATATTGCCATGGGAATGAGAGAGAGAGCTTTGCCTATGTATGTGCTTGGTGCTTGTGTATGTTAGTGCGCGCGCAAGAGAGAGAGAGAGAGAGAGAGAGAGAGAGAGAGAGAGAGAGAGAGAGAGAGAGAGAGAGAGAGAGAGAGAGAGAGAGAGAGAGAGAGAGAGAGAGCTTTCCCAGATAGCAAAATACACTTGGGCCAGTTCCGGCTAGATTCTCGCCTGCCGGAGATTTACCACTCGGCCCGGCTCCGGCTGCCGGACTCGGGCCGGATGCTTGTGGACTCACCTCACTTCCGATACGGGCCATATGCGGTGGCCGTAAGCGAGCCGACACTGCCACATCCGCGCCGGAATCGGCCCGAGAGTAATGTGCGCTGCGGCCCGGAGCTGGCGCGACTCAGTATTTTTGGTATTGGTACTTGATACATGGAATTACAAGCTTTGAGTTGATATAACAGCAAATGCCTGTGTGTCTGCTTGGTGCTTGTGTGTGTGTTAGTGCGCGCGTATGAGAGAGAGAGAGATTTGTCTGTGTGTGTGTGTGTGTGTGTGTGTGTGTGTGTGTGTGTGTTTATACAGACAGCTTGGCTGTCTGGACTGTATAGCTGAGTGATTTTCGGTTTTGTTCTCCCCCGCTCTTTAGCGGGATCGGGCGCGGCGGCCAGAAAACGGGGCGGGTCAGGCAGCGGGACATCAAATTTTTAATATAAGCGGGAGCGGTCGGGTTCGGGCTAAAACCTGGCGGGTGCGGGCGGGAGCGGGATTCAAAATTTAGTCCCGCACAGATCTCTAGTTAGTACTGTGCACCACAATCCTCAGGACAGAACAGAGACTGGACATTTCCTGCTGATAGTCAAATAGCCTCCGACTCGAATGACCATGTAAAGGAGGACAGTATTTAGATGACTTGGAGATGGTCAGGACATGAGTGTCAGGAGGCCAGTGGACAAAGTCATCCAAGAAAAAAGATAATTTTGGGGACACTGGCCCCCAGAAGCCCTCACTAACCTACAACAACCCCTAGGCTGGATAAAGTATACAGAGTACAGCATGGCCAACACAAGAGAACTACTAACAGCTTACAAACTTTAGGCTTGTGGAGTTGCCTTTGTCTGGATTTACCCTTGCAGAATCCTATTGCAAGCTTTTGTATCATCACTGTTTTGGATTGTATATACACTAGTGGACTATCACATTGGGACTTTTACAGCACACTTGATTTTTGGACTGCTTTTAGGGTATGGCAGAATAAACTGTATGCTTTCAACAGACTGAGTTTGAGGCTGGAATGGCATTATGAAATAATACAATCCAGATAATGACTAAACAAAAAAAAAATAAAGTATTTATAAAATGCGTTTGTTGTTTTGTGTTGTGTTTTTTCTCCCCTCTCTCTGTTCTCACCCATGTCTGCTTTCACTTCACTAGGTTTCAGTCACTGGTCAATACAACTGTCAATCATTCACACGCTGATGTCACACAAGGGGTCGTCACATCACCAATAGGTAAAGACCACCCCACTTAAGTGCAAGCCAGACTAACCAATAGACCACTAACTAGTCCCTCCTTACTTGTTGGTTCTTGTGTTGAAATCTGTCTAACTGTGTACTTTGTTGTTGTTACTTGTTTCCATTGTGTTCACAGAGTTATCTCCTCTGTATGGCACCTCTTGTATAGTACACTAGGTGGGGGCCTACATCATCCCTTGTACTTTTTTTAGATAGTGTCCACAGAAGATCTCTCCGTGTGTTCATTTTACTTTCATTAGTTATTTAGAAGCATTTTGAGAGTTAGACATTACGTGGGTAGCGCTGACTGGGCCCATTAAGGACCGGCAGAGTTTGTAGGGAAATGCTGTGACAAACTGAATGTTGGTTTAAGACAGTGGTCTCAAACTCAATTCCTGGAGGGCCGCTGCTCTTCATAGTTTAGCTCCAACCACCGCCACTCACACCTGCTTAATAGTCTCTAGTAGTCTCGAACACCTTGATGAGTTGGATCAGCTATGGCTCAGAGCTGTGGTCCTTCAGGAATTCAGTTTGAGACCCATGGTTAAAGGCCTGCAGGAACCGACAACCTAGAGGCACAGATATGTAGTTACATAATAATAAAAAAAACATATACAACTAATGAAAGTCTTTAAATGAAACCTTGTTCTACCACAGACAGACAGACAGACAGACAGACAGATAGATAGTTAGAGATAGATAGATAGATAGATAGATAGATAGATAGATAGATAGATAGATAGATAGATAGATAGATAGATAGATAGATAGATAGATAGATAGATAGATAGGATTTATTCTGGTAACAGCATTGGTTCTACTGTTTTCAGAGCTGTGATCTCACTCTTGAGGTTTAGATCTGTTCTGCTGACTGTAAAAACTCAGTTAGACCACACTAGTTTCAGCCAGACAGAGCAGTGGTCAGTCTATAGAGCAGTTTAGCTGATGGAGTGAATCATTCTGGCTCAGTTCCTCTTTATACTGCTGCAATTTTTTCAAAGGCATCATGTTTTTTTTTTGTTTTTTTTAAATGTGTAAAGGCAGTCAGAGAATGTCTTCAATCACACTATAACTGTTATTATTGTACTGCCTAATCACATTATGAAAACTGTAAACTATGTTGTGATGAACAGTGCTTTTGGATTTTGAGGGCAGGGCTTACATCATGATTTACTGGTGTAATGAAGTCACTGAGCAAGGCTCCTCCCTCTAATGGAGCTCATTAGCATAAACGCTTCACTGCTCAATCAGCAGTTACTGTGGTTGTTTACTAGCTAGCAGTGTCTTCATCATTTAAACAAATATTAGCTAATTGAGAATTTAAAAACAGCTCAGCCTTCTTATTTAAATAACTCTTGTATCTCTAATGTTAAGTTCACACTGCATGATTTTTGTAAAAAAAAAAAATAATAAAAATCGCAGATTTCGTTATCTCCAAAGAGATTCAAATTACTCTGTGATGTGCATGCATGGTCAATGTGCCCAAAGCTCAGGGGAAGATATGACTACGTGTCAACTTGACCCATTAAATTAAGTAGGTTCCATGAGAAAAACATACAGGACAGCACTGGACGACATTCTTGCTGTACTAGTTGGAGCGAAAGATTTCACAAAGCTTGACACAACATCTGGGTTCTGGCAGAGTTGAACTATGCCTGAACCAACAGGGGTGGAAGGCGTAAGGAGACTGTTGAACATGGCTAATTATCTGGGAAAATTTCTGCCTCACCTTGCATCACAGTCAAAGACCTGCTTAGAGAGAAAAACGAATGTTGGTGGATACCACAAAAACAGGCAGTTAAGAAACTGAAAGCAGAATCGAGTTCTTATGGTGTGTTTTCCCAGAACTCACTGACAGCAGAGACATGTGTTGCTACAGATGCCTCCTCTATGGGTTTGGGGGAGTCAAAAGCAGTCAGATGGTGCATAGAAACCAGTAGTGTTCATCTAAGGAGGCCTTTCTGAGGCAAAAAAAATGCACAAATAGAAAAAGAGGCCCTTACTGTCACATGGACAAGTGAAAGTCTTATCTCCTTGGTTTAAAGTAAAAACTAGACACAGATCACAAGCCACTGCTATCATTGCTGAGCACCAAAGCACTGGATAAGTTCCCTCCACGAATCCTGCGGTTTCGGCTAAGACTGATGAAGTTCACATTTGACATTGTGCATGTCGTGGGTTAACAGATCAAAACACAAGGGTACATCATCACAAGCCCTTGTGAAATGCACATTTATGCAGAAGGAGGAAGATAATGAGGAGGATGTGAAAGTGTTGATGGATGGAGTGATTCAGACCCTCCCAGCTACTGAGGAAAAGTTGACTATTATAATAAAGAATCAGAAAGCAGATCCTATTTGTGAAAAACTCAATCTAATACTGTGAAACTGAGTGGAAGGTAAAGCTTGCTCTTCCCCCTGAGTTGGGGCCATACTGCCCTAAAAGAGAACATCTTACTGTTGCTGGAGAGCTACTCCTCAGGGGAAAGGCAAGGCAAGAGGTCCTTCATAAGATACACAATAGTCCCAGGGTGTAGTCAAGTGCCGATCAAATCAAATCTTCATTTTTCACATACACTTTTGTATAGTAAAATTGACTTTTGTTTGGATAGCAGGGCATGGAAAGCCTCAGAGATAGAATAAGACAAAGACTAGAGGAGCTAGCAAGGAGAGATATGGGACGGATAGGGAAAAAGTGTGACCGCCTTCGACGAGAGCGAATAAGAAGATATAGGGCTCGCGAGGTTATCTAGTGGCCAGGACTGTCCATTCACATTACTCAATTTGTGGAGAACTGTACTTCATGTTCACAGCATAGGATAGAAAATAGTGAACCCTTGCTGACAACCCCAGTGCCTGAAAGACCCTGGCAACAGGTGGGCACACACTTATTTTTCTGGGAAAAGATTAAATATCTTCTGGTTGTGGAATATTTTTTTACATTACATTGTTATTGCAGCAGTAAAGTATGTGTTTAATCATCATGGGATTCCAGATACTGTTATGTCAGACAATGGACCGGTTTACAGGTTTATACACATTACCAGAAGCCTGAAATACCCACAGGTAAACTGAAAGGCAGAACGTGGCAACACTAAAATGACTATGGAAAGGGGCAAAGAAAAAACAAAGGTTTTTATATTGTGCTACACGGAGCAGGATTGTCTAGAGCAGGGGTTTCAAACTCGCGGCCAGCGGGCCATTTGCGGCCCTCAGTGCAATATTTTGTGGCCCGCGCTGACCGCTGTACACTGTCAGAATCAGCGGAGCGGGGAGACTCGCGGAGCGGGGAGACTGGCGGAAAGTGTTACTGGCCGGGTTCTGGCGCGCCGGGAACTCGCGCCGGCCAGAACCAAGGTAAGCTGTTCCCGCCCCTGCCTGCTACTTAGCTACCGTAGCCACCTACTTAGCTACAGCCTGCATCTTATATATATTATAGGTAGATACAGACTGGCATAGACTGATGTGACTGGAGTGGGGTGGGGGTGTTTTATTTAAACATATATACGCCCTTTTTTTAGGTGAGGGAATGGAAGTTTTGAGTGAGTCTAGACAGGTCTAGACTTAATGATGATCATCTATGAGCCATACTGAGGGTCTCAACTGCTTCCGCTCTAAAGCCAAATGTGGTTCAGGTTTGTGAGAAGAAGCGCTGTCAAGTCTCTGGCAGCAAGAAGTAGGCAAAAGATGCCATGTTCAGAAGAACTGTTCATAATCTTCACTCAATGTTCTATTAATGTTCAGGACACTTCATGTTCAGAAGAAATAATTAAAACTGTTAATAATGACATTTGAGGACTTTTTTTTTGTGTGAAATCCCTTATGCGGCCCAGCCTCACCCAGACTTTGCCTCCTGCGGCCCCCAGGTAAATTGAGTTTGAGACCCCTGGTCTAGAGAATGGTAACTCCACTCCCCAGCACAACATGGGGAAAACCCCTCGATGGGCAAAAATTAAAGGGTTTAGGAAGTTTGAGAGGCGAGTAAAGGAAAAACAGTTATGCTGGCATGACATGTGCCACAGAGTATATTCCTGGCCAACACTGCAACCTGGGAAAAGTGTGCGGATGCCAAAAGAAGAATCAGAAGGGACAGTCATGGGTCCAGTGGAAACAGCAAGGTCTTACAGTCTCTACTACAATGTTTGGATGAGGTTAAACCAAACCTGGGTGTCAAAGAATTTTCTCCAATTAAATGAGAACAAGTCAGAGATTATTGTATTCGGTCTATCTAAGACAAAAGAGACAATTGCAAATGCTCTTGCCCCCTTAGAAATCTCAATGAAAGACAATGTGAGAAATACTGGGGTCATGATTGATTCACCCCTTAATTCTTCATCCCTTAATTCAGGGGTCAAAGCAAGAAGGTCAATGGTTCGAGCCCCAGCTGGGTCAGCTGGCATTTCTGTGTGGAGTTTGCATGTTCTCCCCATGTTGGGGTGGATGTCCCCCGGGCGCTCCGGTTTCCCTTACAGTTCAAACACATGCGCTATAGGACAATTGATGAACTAAATCTCTTTGGACTGTAAGGGACACCAGAGCAACCGGAGGAAACCCCATGCAAACGCAGGGAGAAAATGCTAACTCCACACAGAAACACCAACTGACCCAGCCGTGACTCAAACCAGAGACCTTCTTGCTGTGAGGCAACAGCACTACCTACTGTGCCACCGCATCACCTATTGTTATTATTATTATTATTATTATTATTATTATTATTGCATTTGTAATAAATTAATTATTCCATTAGGCACTAGGCAGGATTGAATCTATGATTTCAGTTTTTTCCCTTTCATTACTTAGCATACTTCTTTTTTCCTTTTTTCCTTTTTTTTTGTGGGGTCAGTTTGGGTTAGCATAAGTGTTATGTTTTTAATTATTGTTAAATAACTGTATTCCATTATTATTCTGTATGTTGAAAACCAGCAGATTATACTACGCATTCCACATGTAGTGCGCTTATAGTTAGTCAAACATCTGCTTAATAAAAAAGGAAATTAAAAAAGCAATTGCAGTGTGAGCAGGGCTTAACAGATTTAGACAAATGCGTGATCAATATTTGAGAAAAGTTTTTTGTTTTGGCCTTTTATGTAGATAGAAATAGTTTTAGAGCTTTGTAGGGTGGATGGAGCAGTCAACAGTGACATAATGACGCATAAATGGCTCGGGTGATGCTAGGATTTTGGCAAACCTTTAATATGGAAATCAAATAAAATCTAGTGATTCGCTAAAAGCTCAGCTTCTGATTTATACACTGTGAAAAACTACAAATAAGATGCAAATAAGAAGTTTTGATGGATTTATTTGCTATGTATGAAGCACATTATGCTCAATATTTCAGAACCAACTTATTAATAAAGCAATAAATAAACAAGCAACATGTTAGCTGAAATAAAACATGATTAAAATCTCTCAAAGCTGCAAACATCTGCACTTCAACTGTTGTGATTATTTCCTTGAGTTTTCCATGAGCTCTGAATTCTAGACTGAATATCTGCAAAAGAAGATATAAAATGTTAAGTGTCACTTTAATATATCTTTGTTGTTGCTATATTCAGATCAAATTTAAATTCATCTGTGTCTATGAAAATGAGCTTTATTTAGACTGTTGGTCAAATGTGTGATTTAAGGATAAAGAAGTTTAAAGCTGACAGACTCATTCAGTCGTTAAACACTGATGAAGAGGTGCTGCTTGTCAACAGGGAAGATGCTACACATTGCAGTGACAGAGAGCACAAGCTCGGTAGTGGTAATAAGTGTGGGAGGGGCCGAGAGCCATAAGGGTGGAGCAAGCTTAGTAGCCTGAGTACGAGAAGCTCCAGATGGAGGCTTTTGTTTTAAAAGGGTTTACTCTATGATTTAAGTTGCTGCACATTCGCTGGCCCCTGTCTCTTTCTTTAAAGGTGCAGTTAGTTTGACACCCAGTGGTAGATTTTGCATTTCTGGATCAAAACACACAAGCGCAGACTGCCAGATTGAGGGTCAACAGAAGTGAAGCTGACTATAGAGAGTGAAGGCTGATTTAAATGTGTTATAAATAAAAGTATTGGCACGCTATAGGAGTATTTTCCATATTAAAAAGAGGTTTTGTCCTAACCAACACCTCAAACTGATATATTAGAAACCGTTTCTATTTTTTTTGCAGCTGAACAGAATACTTGACGACATGATCAGCTCAGCTACAGCTCATGTGCTTTACTCAGTGTTAAGTGCTAATAATGTGAGTTTCACAAGACATTTATTACCATACTACTGAGAGCAGCAGCAGATAGTTCAGCTCAGATCTGGAGAATAAAATAAAGCGTCTGAAACTGAACTCTAGAACTGTGAAATAATGCAAACCAACGCATATCAGTGATTCAGCATCTACATTTAATCATGTTCAGAGACAGCCGTTCTGGCACATAATGCACATGTTCAACGCAGAATATATCTGACTTCAGCATTGCGTTTCAGATAAACAAGAATTTTTTATTTTATTTTATTGTTTTCTTTTTAAATATCTGCAAACATTTTATGGTATTTTTATGATTCATACAGCACCTTTAACACTCCATGCATTTCGAGAGTAAACTCAATACCCACAAAGAAACTCAACACGGAGATGAAACATAAATATAGCAACATAAACTTCCAGCTACCTTTTCGAAAGTATTGTCAGAGCAACACAAACAGAATGTAGAAGTATAAATGCAAAACTATGAGCAAGTAATGCACAGTTAGTTACATTGATCACTCAACATAATATAATAGTATAAATAAGCAGATTGGCACTGACTCACTAAGTGGCTCCACCCCCCCTCTCACAGTGGGCACCATCTGACTTATCTAAACAAATAAGTGAGAGCAGGAATGTGAAATAAAGCAAAGGGACTGTTCACACATCACATCTAAAAGCGTGAGGCATGCCAGCTGGCGATTCTGTGAAGTCTAATGTCACCAAGCAAGCATCAGCCATACTTTTTGATAAATCACCACTCACAAGCCCTTGCTGCAGCTCTAATAAAAGATTCATTCAAGGAGGAAATTAAAGAGAACTGCAGTGTTTAGGTACTCTGCATTTGTCTGAGGAAAGTAGTCTTAAGCCTCCTTTCCACTGCACACGACAAGCGACAGACCGGAAGTCATTCATTTCCAATGGAGAGCAGTCCGGGAGCTGCATTGAGCTCTGATCATCTCCGTATGCGGAAAATTCGGATCAGAATTGAGCTGCGGATCCGTTGAAATATTTGAACTCCTGCGACTAGACCGTATGTGACCTGCCGACCGGATATGATGTATTCCAGTGTTGTCCAAGCAGGTCCGTGCGCACGAGATGAGAAATAGGAGTTTATTTGGTTATTTTTTGAATTATAAAAAGTTTATATTAGAAAAAAAAACCTTTTCTGTTCATAAATGTAAGTAAGAAAGTAATAAAAATATATATTTTTAATGTTGTCTCCACATTCCCTCCAATATTTTACTGTTCTATGAGTTTCTAGCATTCAATCATTCATTAAACCATGTAAACGCACAGAGAATAAAGGCTCTTGCTTTTGTCCTCCTTTATTTCGGACACCGTGAGAATCAGCTTCTCTTCCACCCCCCAACACCCCTGAAAATACTGTGCGGCTGCCACAAGGGGGCATATTCTGACAGTCGTGTCCAAATGTCATGTGCAGTGGAAAGGCGGCTTTAGGCCCAATCCCAATTCCACCCCATGGCCCTGCTCCTCACCCCTCGTTTTGCGCGTTTATGAAAAAGGGTAGGGGTGTCCCAATTCTCTTTAGCTTGAAGGCGTATGGCTAAGGGGAAGGGGAGAAGACCCATTCGAATGAAGATATTTCAAGACCAAAACCAAGGGGTAAGAAAATTTCCCAGAATACACCAGCTACAGTTGCACCCGGAAGTAAGGCGATCCACAAATAAATATTTTTGTTATTATTACGAATGTTTACAACAAACAAAAAAGTTGATGTTTTAATACATTCATAAAAAAATGCTAAAAAAAATAAAAAAAAAAACGCTAAATTTGGCGATCTATAATCCATAATCATAACTCCTGCACGGCAGTCCCACAACAATATGACACTAGAATTCTCTGTCAGTAAAGTCTAGTAGCTTGGAATGAGCTTTTAACAGTGTCCGCTATAGTGTAAATGCTGTTTTGTGTGTGTTTACATGAGGAATATGGCCACTGTGTAAATGTGCAGTATAGTTATGATCTTATTGCCACATTAGATCATCATGATAGCATAATATATGCCTTCAGTGATTTCCTGAACATAAAAAGGGGTAGGGGTACAACAATAGAATTGGGATTGGGCCTTAATGTTGATACTGAAATGTTTAAAATCTGGAAAAGGCGAGTGCGGTTTCTGTACAGTTTTATGATACAGAATCTTTGTATTATTAGATAATTGTAATTCTTAAGATTACATAATGCATTAAGATCCATCATCCTCTATTTTCAGTTTAATCCTCTAACTCATATTGCTCTTAGAAAAATTCTAAATAATGATAGTGTAAGCTTTATATGACATTAGCATTTTATTGTTTTAGTCATCATGTAGAAAATTACTTTGCCTTTCTTTTCTTTTTTTTAAGATAATTATTAATATTTCTTGCACCAGAATCAAAAGGTGGTCAGAACACACTGAGTGGAAGACCCCCTGTAAATGTTTGCCTCAGGCCCCAAAAAAAACTCTAGAATCTTCTCTGTACGCAGTCAGTGAAGGAGATCAGATCTACTCACTTCATTCTCTTCCACATGTGTTCTGCTGGAGTCTCTGAAAACACCACAGACGTCAGCAGCTAAACAGAGGAACAACACATGAGACACACACACCTAATAATCTCACACACACACACACACACACACACACACACACACACACACACACACACACACACACACACACACACAGCTTATAATCTCACACACTGACCTGATAAACAACTGTCCAAAACTTGAGAAATATGCTAAACTAGACAGAACCATTTGAAGAACATCTTTAATGTTGGCTTTGATTTAGTCTAGCATGAAGGTTTGAAGTCATTTTAAAAGCTTAAGAATTGAAGCAGTTTCGAATAGTTAAAATAGTGGTTGCTAGGATAAAATGAATGGTTGCTTGGTAGTTCCTAGGGTAATAATCCCCAACCCTGCTCCTGGAGGTCGACCTTCCAGCAGAATTTAGCTCTAAGCATTGACCAAACAGACATGAATCACTTAAAGGGCACCTATTTTACCACTTTTCCAGATCTAAGATCAGTCTTTTGTGTCTCTAGAATGTGTCTGTATAGTATCAGCTCAAACATCCATCAGGTTATTGATTAGAGCTTTAGAATATTGGAATTTTCTGCTCTAGACACACTGGAGCTGTCTTTGTGGCCTGTGCCTTTAATGCTGGTTCTCCCTGCCAACCATCCTCACATGCCTGTCAGAGTGTGCCTCAATCTCTGCTTCATCTGCGTCAGATAAACAGCACAGTGATAGACATGAAGCAGATCTCACGTAACAATCGTGAGAAATACTACAGTAAGAACTTTACCAATGATTATTGGATGTGTTTGTTGTGGAGTTGCAACAATGAGTCACACACAATGTCATTACAAAGTTCACCCACACACACACAAACTTGCGTTTCCGGTCTGTTGCTTTCCCATGCGTATGAATAAAAGTCTATGTGACCACAGCCTTTGTGCTGGCTGTCCAGCTGCCAGGGTTTTCTGAGAGGTTAATAGCATGTTTATAGCACGATAAGCAGGTCTCATCTTTAAGCTACTTCAGTACTTTTCATTCCAGCATCAGATTCATCCTGAAAATCTTTCTATTAACTCTGTTAATCTATTGTATTAATCTCCAGTTAGCTGTGCAGGTCGGTCTGGTTTCTCCTTATGCTAAAACAGATATTCATCACTGATATGATCATACTTACAGAAGAGTCACAGTCCTCATCTTTACCATCTGCAAAACAAATTCACAAATATCTGTAACGAAACACTGAAATCTCTGAACCGAGTCATCTGACAACAGTCTGTGATAATGCATTCTTAAACAGCGGCTATAAAACAGCAGCAAACATCTTAGAAACATCTTAGAAATAATCTAACCTCAGAAACTTTAGTCACAATCAAGATTTTAGTTTCAGGCCTTTGTTGACGTCACGTTTCTCTGCTATAAGGAGAGTTTGTGTTGTATAATATTAATAATGATGAAACTTACCAGCTAATCTGTTGTGAATCAGCCAGACAATAAGAGCAGAAAACAGAAGAGCAAACACAGCGACGACAGCAACAATCACACTCACTGCTGAGAGAAAGAGGAAAACAGCTTCAGAAAACAGCTTCAGACTCACCATCGCATTACAAACAGCACTGACAACTCGCGTTACTGTTAGTATTATTAATGCTATCACTGACATTTCCTTACAACGCTGATGATTTAGCATTCCCCAGAGCAAAATGAAAACACTTCTTGACCACACTGACAAGTCCAATCAGAGTCTGTGATTTACTATTAAAATATCTAGAGAATCATTTTAGAAGAAAACTGTATCTGAGAGACACAGAGAAACACTCTGATGAGGATCCTGCTAGATTTATAGTTGAGTTTGACCAGAAACACCCTCAATTTAATGTCCACTCGTTACTGTTTTGTAGTCTGTTTTTTTTGGCTCATATGGTCCTGTATCATCTCCCCGAAGGTAACATTTGAAGCAGAACTGCCGCTCTAGGCTGACGCTGCCCTCTCTATTCTGTCACCCATGTTCGAATATAACCGAGGACGCGGGTAGTGAGGGAGGTGTCGCTGACATAACTGAGGTGTGGAGGTGTCGCTGATGCTGCCCTCTCTATTCTGTCGCCCTATGCGTGAATATAATCGAGGATGCGCGGGTGACGCAGACCTCTTTTCTGTCGCCTATGTGCGGATATAACTGAGGACACAAGGGTAGTGAGGGAGGTGTCGCGGATATAACTGAGGACTTGCGGGTGATGATGGAGGTGTCGCTGACGCTGCCCTCTATATTCTGCCGCCTATGCGCAAATATAACCGAGGATGCGTGGGTGACGCGGACCTCTATTCTGTCGCGCTATGCGCGGATTTTACCAAGGATGCGCGGGTGATGCAGACTTCTATTCTGTTGCCCTATGCGCCGATATAACTGAGGACACGCGGGTGCTGATGGAGGTGTCGCTGTCGCTGCCCTCTCTATTCTGTCACCTATGTGCAAATATAACTGAGGACGCGGGTAGTGAGGGAGGTGTCGCGGACATAACTGAGGACATGCGGGTGCTGATGGAGGTGTCGCTGATGCTGCTCTCTCTATTCTGCCGCCCTATGCGCGAATATAACCGAGGATGCGAGGGTGACGCGGACCTCTATTCTGTCGCCCAATGCACGGATATAACTGAAGACGCGGGTGCTGATGGAGGTGTCGCTGACGCTGCCCTCTCTATTCTGTCGCCTATGCGCAAATATAACAGAGGACGCGGGTAGTGAGGCAGGTGTCTCGGATATAACTGAGGACACGCGGGTGCTGACGGAGGTGTCGCTGACGCTGCCCTCTCTATTTTGCCACCCTATGCACGAATATCCAAGGATGCGCAGGTGACGCGGACCTCTATTCTGTTGCCCTATGCGCGGATATAACTGAGGACACGCGGGTGCTGATGGAGGTGTCGCTGACGCTGCCCTCTCTATTCTGTCGCCTATGCGCAAATATAACCGAGGACGCGGGTGGTAAGGGAGGCGTCGCGGACGCCACCCTCTCTATACTGCCACCCTAGGCGGCTGCCTAGTTCGCCCCTATGGACGCGCCGGCCCTGGCTGGATGGGATGAGTCCTTCAAGATGCTGTTTTTTAGCACCCTCAGGAAAAGGAGTTGCTGCTGTGCCTTTATGACCAGTGATGTAGTGTTGGTTTGCCATGATATGTTTTGGTCCAGAAGCAAGCCAAGATACTTTAAAGAGCCCATATTATGGGTTTTTGAAAATTCCCCTCCATGTAGTGTGTAACACAGCTCTAAGTGAAGTGAAGTATCCAGCTAAGGCTTAAATCTGTAAGAATACAGTGTTTAAAACGGTTGATTCATCTATAAAAGAGTCGACTCATAGTGCTTCAAACGAGTCGCCTTGATACCGACTCATTAGGTGTTTCGCCATGACGTACGAACGAAACCAAGTTATTCACGTGCACGCGCAAACCCGGGAGATTTCAAACCTGAGGCCCCGCCCTCTGACGCAGAAACCCAGACACACACACACCCACACACACACACACACCCACAAACACACGCACACCCACAAACACACGCACACAAACATGCCGGTTGATTGAAGTCACACTGCAGATGGATATATTGAGTCTCTACCCAAAGATGAAACATCAGCATTATAGCCAAGCAGTTGGAAACTTCTGGAAGCTACATGCTACAAAGAATACTTCATCTGAGTTTGTTAAAGGAAGGATCAGTAAAGAGTAACTGATGGACGTCAGGATGGGTTTCTTCCATTTCTCAAGTGTAAGTACGTGCGGTTAAAGTTGTTGCCTCGTTTACTCTAGCTTGCAAATGTATTTAGTTGTGATTTGTTACTTGTAACCGCGTGTACTGTATCAGGTTAACTGGCGACGCGTGCTGTTTGTTTATGGAGCTCCGTGCTAGAGTTCTGCTCCCGCGATTTATTCGGAAATTTATTCCCGCGCCGCAGAAATCTGGCGCGGGGACAGCCGCGGGAATAAATTTCCGAATAAATCGCGGGAGCGGTCGGTAACGGGTTTAATTTGGGACGGGAGCGGACTGTCTAGCAATATCACGGATATTGCTATGCGAATTAGAAAGAGAGAGTCTGCGTGGTGCTTGTGTGTGTTAGTGCGCACGCGCGCGTATGAGAGAGAGAGAGAGAGAGAGAGAGAGAGAGAGAGAGAGAGAGAGAGAGAGAGAGAGAGAGAGAGAGAGAGAGAGCGCGAACGAACGAACGAACGAGCTTTGTGTGCTTTGTGCTGTGTGTATACAGACAGCTTGGCTGTCTGGACTGTATACTGGGTGATTTTTGGTTGTGTTCTCCGCTCTAGCGGGACCGGGCGCGGCGGGCAGAAAACGGAGCGGGTTCTCAGGCTAAAACCTGGTGGGTGCGGGCGGAAGCGGGAGCGTTGTCATCCGGAGGTGTGTGTGTGTGTGTTTTTGTGTGTGTGTTTTTGTGTGTGTGTGTGTGTGGTATGGCGAGTACACGACTGTCTCCTTCATTCGGTTATCCGTGGCACTATCCACTCGCCATAGTGTGGCAGCTAAAATCCACGTCTACACTATGGAGCGTGTATGAACTGTGATTACTTTTTAAATTGCTGATTAGCTATTGGCCATTTCCCTCTCTGACTGAAGGCAGTCGACCAATCGCGACAGACTGTCATCGGCCCAATCAGCGCAGATTAGCTCCGCGCTAAGGAGGGGTTTGGGAACAAATGAATCACTGGACGATTCATACAGGAGTCGCTGGGATAATTAGGTAAAAATAAATGCAGATTATAAGACCATGAAAGTGTTTTTTGACCTTGCATGCATATTAGACTGTTGTTGGAGACCCTTACAACTACGATATGACCCTATTTCATGTATAATATGGGCTCTTTAAGGGCCTACTCACACTATGCCATCCGTACCGTGCCCAGGCCCGTTTCCTGGATCGTTTGAGAAGTGTGAGTGCGCTGAATCGGGCTCAAGCACGGTTCACTTGGCCGGCCCTGGCCCGGTTGGAAGAGGTGTGCCTGAGCGCGGTTCACTTGGGCTTTGGCGCGGTACGCTTGTATGTGAGTGCAAAATGCGCCAAAGCCCGAAACTAAAAGCGAAACGTGACTTTTAAGGGGCTGTTTCATATGGATTTATTAATCATTCGTACTGTTCATTCAGTGAACGCAAACTGCCATAGTTTATTAAAGACGCAAACCCCTCTGCACGACAGCTGCACCTTCAGCAGGCTTTATGATTGTTTATGAGCGCCAAAAGTGGCGGATCTGTTTGGCGAAATATCTGACTGTGTGTCCCCGCATCCCTAAGGACTGTTTGGCGAAATATTTGACGGCATATCAAATGACTGAAAGATATAACTAGAGAAATCTCCACTGTGCCACTCCACTGAGTTCACAGAACAGTGCAGCAGCGATGGCGTAAGCGTGCCAAAGCCCGTTTGTGGTGTGAGCACGGGCCGTCGGGGGAGACAAGCGTGCTTTGGCCCGGTTCGAGGCAACTGTAGTGTGAGTACGGCCTAAGTCACTGACAATCTCCTCACAGTCCCCATGTATATGTATTAGCAGAGTATCTGGTCTGTTCCTCCTGAAATCCACTAGGATTTCCTTTGTTTTTAAGGTATTGAGGGCCAAGTTATTATCAGTGCACCATAAAGCCAGTTTATTTAGTTCATCTCTGTATGAACTAATCCATCTCCTTCTGTCACGAGCCCAACACTGCAATATCATCTGCAAGCTTCAGGATAGAATTACCTGAATGGAAGGGAGTGCAGTCATGTGTATAAAGAGTGTACAGTAAGTGACTCAGCACACATCCCTGTGGGGAGCCTGTGCTAAGGCTGAGTGCTGGAGGGACATGGTGCTTTACCTTGACTCTCTGTGAACGGTTCCTAAAGAAATCTTGAATCCAGAGGCAAATGGAGAGAGGGAAGCTGAGAAGATTTAGTTTAGAGCCCAGTCTTTTCTGAATTATTGTATTAAATGCAGAGTTAAATGCAATAAAGAGAAGCCTGGCGTAGCTGTCTTTATGTTCTAGATGGGTCAGGGTAGTGTGAAGGGTTATAGCTATGGCATCCTCTGTTGATCCTCTGCATCAAATGTGGGAGGAAGTCTTTGGAGGATGTGAATTCTCACCAGCTCTTAAAACACTTCATCACAACAGGGGTTAAAGGCTACTGGAAGGTAATCATTTAGACTACTGATGGTGGTCTTTTTGGGACCGGGATGATTGTTGAGGCCTTAAGACAGAGTGGGAAAATGGCCTGAGTAAGGGACAGATTGAATACTTTTGCTCTCAGGTAGACTGTGATTTATAAAGCTACTGTATGTTGATTTTTAGGAAAGTGTATACGCAAAAGTTATATAAATGAGGCCTCGGGTGATTTTATGTATGAGTTCGGGTTGTGGACTGGAGACGCTGGTTTTGTTTCAGCTTTAGCTGTAAAATATGAATGTTAGCTCAGATTTACACTGTAGCATATCATAGTTTAACTCAACACACAAGACAACTCCAGTATTGCCCACTATAAAGCACGGAAGTGATCAACACACAGATCAGACCTGCTGTAGAAGATCCTGCTGGGTTTGGACTTTGTGGATCTTCAGAGTTTGTGTTGTGATCGGGACTCACTGCTGTTACTCTATTACCTTTAGCTGTAAAGGGTAAAGGTTAGCTCAGAATCATACTGTAGAACATCATAGTTTAATTAGTCACCACACAATGTAACTCTATACACTATAAAGCACTGACAAAACAGTGATGATGAACCTGATTTAGAAGTTCTTGGAGTGTTTGTTGGTGTTGTGAAGAGTCCTTGAGTCACTGCTGGAGCTGTGTTAGCTGTAAATGATGAACACAAGCTCACATAAATCACACTGTACAATATTACAACAACAGAGTCATGAGGGGGCGTGGCCAAGAGCTGTGGGAACAGAATGAGGCTGGGGACACGAGCTCATCGCCTTTTTACGCCTCCTGCTCAAGTTGTTTTGCTTTCAGTTTGCCCATTTGCGGTTTTATTACAAGTTTTAAATGTTTTTAAAAAGACAGCTTCTAAATAGCTGAGAAACCAAAAGATTTTAAAAATGTAAAGCCATCAGCTGAAAGATGAAAATATTTAGACAGAATGGATTGAATGCTGCTAAGAGATTTTTAAAATGCAGGACAGGAGAGAGTCAGAGAGAGAGACCTGGATGAATATCAGATGATGATGATGATGAAGATTATTACTTAAAGGAAATTAGTTTACAGTTATATCCTCTGTCTAAGAACCAGAACTGGGAGGTTGTGTCCGCGATCAGATGTAACTGGTCAGTATACTGACTGTAAGCAAATTCGAGTAAATACAGTCAAACATCTGAATTCATTCTTTATTTATGTATGCGATCAGGTCCTTACTTGAAATGTAATGATAACTTGAAATTGGAGCTGGAAACCAATTAAAATTAATTCTAACAAATACAAATATACATTTTCAAATGTGCTAGAAAAGGCTTACACACATTTAACCTTCAATCACGCTGTTAGTTCTGTCATTGGACTATTTTGGACTCTTCTTTACAAAAGAAAGTCGAGTGATTGGTCTAGGCGAATCACAAAGTCGATCATTCGACAACACATAATGATTGACTGAAGGGGAAAACTGAATTTACTACTGCTTAAACTGACCATAATGTTAAAATTACCATTAAGAACATGCAGAAAAAGACGTGCATCATGTCCATGTTTCCAGTCTTCTGTCCACTGTCGGCAGATGTAAAATCCAGCATCTTCTGTTGTGACTCTACTGATGATTAGAGAGCAGTCAGAGCCCAGATTCAGTCTCTCGTGTTTCTCTGAGTTTCTCCCCACACCAATCAGCTGAACCATCCGTGAATTAAGTGCTCTCCTGTAGAGCCATGTAGTTCCTGCTGGTCTGCAGTCCTGAACAGTATTTTCACAGGGCAGATGAACAGTTTCTCCAAACATGCTCAACACAGGAGTCTCTCCTGCTCCAAACACACCTGAAACCGTTATCATTTGAGAAATCAACATGCTATAAAATATTAAACAAAAAATTAAACATTTGAGTACAGAAAGCATCAGATTTTAATCAAAATGTCCCCCCCCCCCTCACATAATCCAGCAGAAAAAAAAAAACAGCAAAGTTAACTTATTTTCCACTGCATCAGAGAGCTGTTCACATCTCACACACATGAAACCTGTTCTGCATTATATTGAGCCAGTTTTAGAGCAGTCAGGAATAATAAAGCCTGTGTTGTACACTATCAATAATAAAGGACTTGATCAATACAGATCAAACACTTGCTCTTAATCAATAAAGCAGATTAAAGTCTGTACTAAAGAAAGGCAGTGTGCAGTGTCCAGACTAAGAGTGAATGTAAATGTCCATCAGAGTAAATGCAGCAGTGTTTACCTGTGCTGAGTGTCCAGAAGATGAGCAGCAGAAACAGAGGACTCCTATCAGCCATTCTGTGTGTCTGACACTCGTCTTCTGCTTTATATATATATATATATATATATATGTTGAGCTCTTGTTTAAACAGCAGCAGCTCTTCCTGTGCTTCTGCAGCTTCCTCTCAGATCAGCCTCACTCTTTGTCTTCCTGACACTACACCAGTTTATAGTGGACAACTGTGTGTTTCTGTTGATCATTAAAGATGCTCTGAGCGACTTTCACCAAACACTTTTGACCACAGTGTCCCAAAACACACTTCAGCCAATCAGCAGAGAGGGGCGTGTCTAGTGACTCTAGCGTATCAAAGGGGGCGTGGTTCTATCTGCCAATTTCCTCCAAGATATGAGAGGCTGAAAACACTGATTCAAGAGCAGACATGACGATGAGACACTCGATAATAACAAAGGCTCCATTAAGACTCTTCAGCTCTTCTGAGTGTGTTTAAGACTCACTGATAACAACAATTCACCAGCTTTTATTAATAGTCCATTTCACTAACCAGGTTTTTCTGCCACATTGACTCATTTTATCATGACAGTTTTACTACAAATACCATGGTAAAACTATGTTTGGTGTTGTAAAAGCACAGTTAATCAGGGGTTAGCACAGCTGAGCATGGTAAACACACATTAACTCTGGTTTAGTGAATATTTAGCCTTAGTTAACAGGTTCAGTGTCTGCATTTGACTCCAGTGACTGCCAGTTGATGAGCATCAAATCAATAATGGAGCTGAAAATACCCTCGACACAGCAGATTTGCTCAACAATAAAGCTATAAATGTCTTTTAAATGCAAACTGAAACTGACAAATAAACAATAAACTATTCTCCATGACTGAAATTCCCTGACTTTCACTGTCTCCAATAGGCCGATAGCTTTAAAAACTCTCTGATATTGCAGAAATTGAGCCGTGAAACCAGTATAAAAGTGCTGTAAATTCACCAGTCCAACAATAAAGCAAGAGTAAAGGCTGAAATGTGTTTATTTCTGCAGGATTGTCTAAATGAGGGAGGAAATGCTGAGTTTGCTGTTTAATCTCAGTCCTCATCGAGACTTCAGCGCGGCTTCACTGACATCTAGCGGTCAGACTGAGAAACACACTCACAACAGCCAGATCTGCACACACACACACACACACACACACACACACACACACACACACACACACACACATCAATATATTACAGTCATCAACTAAAGCAACAGAACTGACCTGATTGTCCAGTTGAGTTGATCAATAATCCTTCATCAAGACGTCCAGTGAAGAGCCTGAGGAGATTAGTTTACTCAAACACCAATGAAGAATGTGTCCAAAAATCCTCCCAAACATGATCAAAAGCCCCAATATTCCCATTCAAATCCATGACAGAATCGTCCATCAATAGAGTCTAAGAGAAAGAGTCAAAGATGTCCAGAAACAGCTCACAAACACAGCTAGTGCTCCAGTCCAAACAGTGTTTCCCTCTAGAGATGCGCGGTTGGCGGTTATAGCCGCGGACTCCGCGGATAAACTGCGGATCAGGCGGATGACGTTACGGAAAAATAATATTTTAATTAAATTCGGGCGGGTGGCGGGCGGTTGTACTGTTTTTATAGGCATAGCTGGCGCACCAACGAAAAAGCCTAGGACTGACTTCACAGAATGGGAGGAGGAATCGGATACATTAATTCTGGATGAAGTGTACAGAAGTATTCCTCTACAAACTTCCGTATAGACGGATCAGCAGAGGAAAATCTACTTCCTTTTGGGAGAAATGAGGCCAGTCATTCCCACGACTACAGCACCTTTCCAAGAGAATTCTATGCATTTCAGCAACAAGTGCTGCGAGCGAGCGCTCCTTCAGTGCAGCAGGGCGCATTAGAGTGGCTATGCAGGCGCTCCCGTCTGAATCCTGACACAGATGCTATTTTATTCCTGCATTGTGCCAAGAAAAAATCAAACTAGACCTAAGGTCAGGCATATTAAACCAATTAGCCTATGTTATTTAGGCTACACATATGTTCAATAGAAACTTTTGAGTTCGGTCAGCTGATAATTTTACGTTCATATTGGTTAAGCCTATTCTATTCTAGACATGTTGGCCTCGCTTTTACGTTCCGAGGCTAAGGTTATTTTGCCAGAATTTCTTTGTCGCAACTGGCGTAGTATTTCGTTATGCTTCAAGTTTGAGGGGAATGGGGATAATCCTAAGTCCATGGGTTATTGGGGCACTTGTCATACATGCACTTAGCCTGGTCAGACTTTATGTTCACTCAAATAGGGATGGCATATCTGTTTTTCTAATTTAATTTCTAATTGTGGGGGTGACTGAGCCTAGATGGTTTAGGCAAAATATGACGTTTTTATTAAAAAAATGTTCAACTGTTTGCCAAAGCATGCGACTATAGCCTATGCCTACATTAAGATATTTATGTTAATATTTTTTTACTGCCTGTTGTTTCTTTTGGCATATAAAATAGGTATTGTCTGATAGAGATATAAATAAAGGTTCATCTTGTCGCAGAACTGGTGTTGTTTCTACAAGCTCAATAACATCCACAGCAAAAAATAAAAAATAAATAAATAAAAAAAATAGTCGAAAAACTGTGCCCATTAATTAGATGTGCAAGGCAAGCAGGTACGTTTTTGGGGTTGCTATGGACAACTACAAATGTAAACATTATTAGGCTATAATGTAAATGACTTATTATTCTATCTATTTACTAAAAAATAAAGTGAAATAGGCATTTAGTAGTAGGCTAAATAGCAGCATGTTGAAATGATGTGTCAATGCGTTTTCTATTAGGCTACAATAAAAAAAAGTTGTACAGTACAGTGCGTTTAATTTAGGCTATTTATTTACTTTTGTCCCTGTGCGCCGATTAGAGACGGAGTTCACTGCTGATATTCTGAGAGCTCGGGTGCTTCTCATTTCTTATTTGTGCATCCTCGTTTCCTTTCCTTGCTTTCTTTCCTCGTGTTTCCACCCCACCGGGATATGAGGGAAGGACGCAAGGAAAAGACTGAAGGACTGAGGAATCGAATCAAGTGAAAAGACACGTCCTCGTATCTTTAGCGTCACTTCAAAACGTCGTCAATTAATGACTTGCACGTTTGGATTAACTGCATGTCTACATTAAAGTCATTCTCTATTCTATAATGATCAATGAAGAAACATTCATTTAATAAAAGGAATAAGCCATTCAAATAAAGAGCCCAATCAGCAGATGGCGGGCGGGTGCGGTTTTAAAAATTGGTCAAAAATGTTACTGCGGATGGATGGCGGACGGATGATGAATTTTGTCATGCGGTTGCAGATGAAATAATAACCCATCCGCGCATCTCTATTTCCCTCCACAATCACACAGGCCTTCCTCTTGATATGGGGCCTACAGGAAGTGTCAAAATAAAAGTCCCTCAAATAGTCACAACATAATGATCAGAAAGAAAAACACAAAGCGCTGAAATGAAATGAAAGACAATCTAGAGATGTAATGTAGGGTCACTGAAGCACTTTATTGAGGATTTATTTGCTTCACATCAGTGTTTATATCAGAAGTCCAGCTTAATAACCAATACACAAACACAAATCACACAACATATTACTATAAACCAATAAACACAACTGAAATCAAGACACAAACCCAAGCTCAATCATTTAACTCATTTAAAGGAGACATTATAAAACACTTCATGTGTCTTAATGTCCCTAAACAAGCAGAGAAACCCACATTTCTGTCACACTTTACCTGTAATTAACAGTAAACACTGTAAAGAGCGAGCCTCAATCCACAGATGAAGTGAACAACACCACATTAAGCTTTAATTAAGCATTATTGGACTCTTAGTTTGACATTTGATTCCCCCAAACATGAAGTCAAATATTGCTCCAGAAGCATCAGATCACTTTAGTACTTTTAATGTGATGTAGAAAGCAAAGTAGGGCTTTATATCTCTGCCTGCACACAAATAAAGCAGATTCAACATGAAGGAATGGAGCTCAAATACAGTCTAGAAACATGGAGATGATGTTGGAGATCATGTGCCAAATGAAAAAGACATTTCTATAAAGCAAGACATGACAAAACTGGGCCTCAAATGAGTTGAAGAGACAAATGAAGATGATGATTGTAAGTTGTAACACAAACAGACAGTGCTGTAATTCTCCCACTGCAGTCTTCTCTTTCCTCCACAAACACAGCCTATTTTCCTGCTCTCTTTCTTTCTCTCTCTCTTTCTTTCTTTCTCTCTTTCTTTCTTTCTTTCTCTCTTTCTTTCTTTCTCTCCTTCAGAACAGCTGCTTTGTCCTCTTTCCAGTGCAGTAATATTCCAGCTGTGTTTGTTCTGCTCTAAATCTCTCCAATTCTCCACACTAAAGTCCTGAATCTGCGCATTTGAGGGAAACTTGTGCTCCTGAAATGCTGCAGTGATGCTGCTGTGATTTCTGCCTGTTTGTGTTGATCTTTATTCCTGAAGGCTCTTTTTCTTCTTCTGCACACATTAAGCTCTTCTGCTGACGGCGGCGTAAGTCACTGAGTCATTACCATCATCATCCTGAGAAACAGATTCAGCTCATCATCATCATCATCACACACACACACACACACACTGATTGTGCTGAATCTACTCACACTGGCTGATTTCTCCGGCTTTTTCCCAGCACAAGTGACCTCAGAATAAGTGACTGAATCCTCCGTCTGCTCCTAAACACAATGCAGAAGAGCAGAATCAAGCTGAATCCACTCAATCCGCCTGAAGATGTGGAGAAATCACTGATTTGGGCCACTCACATGGGCTCTGGCAGCAGGATTAATGGACATGTGGATTGTTTGATAGTGGACTTGATTCTCATCTTTGACCTTTACACAACAAACACTGCATGAGGGACACTTTACTGAGCTTTAAACACACTAAATCAATCAGTCCATCTAAATGACTGGCGTTACTGAACTCACCGCTGATTCACCGCTCGCTCTTTGATGAGCTGCTGAGGATTGAGGAGAAAACACAACAGAAAGTCTACTGGTTTCCATTACAGACAGCATTAAAAGATCCCAGAGCATCAGATTTGAGGCATTAAAAGCAGCACATTGTCCTGGTTTGTGCTGTGTTTGGCCACATTCTCCATTAGGATTGACTGCTTTTAACAGGCCACCAATAGAAGGCAGAAAATGAGGCACATGAGCAATAGAGTCTCCATTAAAAGCAATGGAATCTCCATTGTGCGCATTGTGAGCAGTAGTTTGCCATGAGCTCTTCTTCAGTGGTGTTTTGTTGTTTGCTCAGGGATCAGGAATGTTGCTCTTGTTTTCTGCTCATTAAAGTCAAGTGTTTGTAATTGGAGTAAATGTGAGACTCACCAGCTCTTCTTCTGCGCTGGATCAAACACAGAACAGCAGCGATGAAAACAGCCAAAGCAGCAGCAGAAAGCAGAACTGAAAGCACTGAACAACAGAAGCACTCAGTCAGATAAAGAGCATTCAGGACTACAACACACTAACTCAACACTGAACACTGAGTCTCCCGCATGGCCAGCAGATGTCCTCAGTCATGCATATATAGGCAACACACACGCTCTCTCTCTCTCTCTCTCTCTCTCTCTGTTAATCTCGTTCTGAATGTAAATATTATCTGTATCTTCATCTATATTGTTAATATCCTTGAGGTAAATGACTCCTAATGCACATTTTGTTTAATTATGGGAGTAACATCCTCAATTACATCATCATCATCATCATCATCATCATCATGTACCGTTCGAGGTTACTAAAGTAACCCTTCGTTCCCCGAGGAGGGGAACTCCAGCACTATAAGTGGATTTGATGTTATAAATCCACGTATGGGAGGTTCGGTTCAGAAGCTACTCATCTGAAAGAGTATTGAACAATTAAGAATGAATTGGCAGCGCAAGCCTGCGCAGGTGTGCGGCATATGCAATCAACTGAGTATATAAGCACGCCTGGCGCCAGCAGACGCTATACCTTTTAAGGTGAAGAGACTTTTAACAGCTAAGGGACAGTCATTATGGCGACGGAGTATAGTGCTTCCGTTCCCCTCCTCGGGGAACGAAGGGTTACTTTGGTAACCTCGAACGTTCCCCTTCGGGGGGAACTCCAGCACTATAAGTGGATTTGATGTTCTAAATCCACGTATGGGAGCCCATTAAAAAGCGCCATAATGACTGCACCTTACCAACACCCACCATGAGAGAGCGGTCAGGCAAGCGTGACACACCCAAATCATGAGAGGCAAGGTCCTCCAACATGCCCTTGGCCCTTACTTATCCCACTTCAAAAGAAGTTTTACGGAATAGGTATCTTTTTTGGGAGTCGCTAGCGTCTAGATAATTCTAGGAAATACGTCAGTACGTTGGGAATTGTGCCATCCCAGTAGGGAGGACGCTGCGGAGACCATCCGCACCCAATAGAGGGAACAAATGGAATTACATATGGACTAACCCTGAGAAGGGGGAGTGCGCATAAGAAGGTGGTTAGCGGATAGGGAAAGCACGGGTCCGCCCAGGGGGGGAACTTAACCGTGGCGGAAAAGCATATGGGGATCACCAGCGGGGATCGGCCATAGCAGGCACCTATACCCAAAACGCGGGCTGACCAGCGGGCAGACCTACTACGTAATGGGCCAGCAAGTGACTCCTCCGCTGAGTCAGTGCTGGGGGCCTCGGAGGAATCTGCAGGGCTCACCGTATGGGGAACTTACTGACAGACAGGAGGGTGCACATCTCTCCGTGTTAGGGAAAAAAGGCACCGCAAGCGTGTACAACACCTACCGAGTTGTTTCCTCAATCACCAAAGGTACCTAACACCCTTGAGGAAACCGGCTCCACTCGCAGATTATAAAATCTTGCAAATGAGTTGGGTGTCGCCCAGCCCGCAGCTCTACAAATGTCTGTTAAAGAAGCGCCACGCGCACACGCCCAAGAGGATGCAACGCTCCGAGTGGAGTGCGCATGCACTCCCGGGGGGCGCGGCTGACCTCTGCTCAAATATGCACATGAAATGGCCTCCACAATCCAGTGGGATAAACGTTGTTTAGACACGGCACTTCCCTGCTGCCGTCCCCCATAACAGACAAAGAGCTGCTCAGAAGATCTAAAGTTCTGAGTACGGTCCACATAAATGCGCAGAGCGCGAACTGGACAAAGTAAGGACAGGGCTGGGTCTGCCTCCTCCGGGGGCAGCGCTTGCAGAGTTACTACCTGATTTCTAAAGGGAGTGGTAGGAACTTTGGGCACATAACCCGGGCGGGGTCTCAGGATAACGTGAGAAAATCCCGGCCCGAATTCCAGGCACGAGTCACTGACCGAAAATGCCTCCAGGTCCCGGACCCTCTTAATGGAGGCCAACGCGACCAGCAGAGCTGTCTTCAGGGACAGAAATCTTAAAGATACTGTATCGAGTGGCTCGAAGGGATCAAATCGCAGGCTCGTGAGAACGAGGGCGAGATCCCAAGAGGGTGCGAGAGGGGGGCGAGTTGGATTAATTCGCCTAGCGCCTCTGAGGAACCGGATGATGAGGTTATGCTTTCTTACGGTGCCGCCAGCCACCGCGTCATGGTGAGCGGAGATAGCAGCAACGTAAACCTTGAGAGTGGAGGGTGACAGCCTACTGTCCAGCTTCTCTTGAAGGAAAGAGAGCACAACACTGATCTGGCAAGATCGGGGGTCTTCTCTGCGAGAGACACACCACTCAGTGAATAGACTCCACTTCAGGGCGTAGGCGCGGGCGGCAGGTTACCTAAGTCTTCCTCGCGTCTATGAACCACACGTGGAGGTTCCAGAGATCGGGACGAGGGTGCCAGACGGTGCCTTGTCCCTGAGAAAGTAGGTCCTCTCTCAAAGGGATCTGCCAAGGGAGGGCCGTCGCGAGGAGGGAGAGCTCTGATATCCAGGTCCGGTAGGGCCAGAGGGGCGCAACTAACAAAACCTGCTCCTCGTCCTCCCTGACCTTGCACATTAACTGCGCGATCAGGCTCACTGGGGGAAACGCATACTTGCGTATGCCCCGAGGCCAGCTGTGGGCCAGTGCATATGTGCCGAGAGAGCCCTCGGTCAGGGAATAAAACAACTGGCAATGAGCGTTCTCGGGGGAAGCAAACAGATCGATCTGGGCCTCCCCGAATCGCGCCCATATCAGCTGAACAGACTCTGGGTGGAGTCTCCATTCTCCAGAGTGAATCTGCTGCCGTGAGAGCACATCGGCTGCACGGTTGAGCATACCTGGGATGTGAATGGCGCGCAGCGACTTCAGCCGCGGGTGACTTCAGAGGAGCAGACGGCGGGCGAGCTGAGACATGCGGCGAGAGCGCATACCCCCCATGCGGTTGATATACGCCGCCGCCGCCATACTGTCCGTCCTGACCAGCACGTGTTGCTGCTCCAGCGCCGGAAAAAAACGCCGGAGAGCAAGGAACACTGCCAACAGCTCTAGGCGATTGATGTGCCAATGCAGCTGGGCACCTACCCACAGGCCCGCAGCTGCATGCCCGCGACACACGGCTCCCCAGCCTGTGCTGGAAGCATCTGTCGAAACAACAACATGACTGGACGCCTGTCCCAGAGGCACAGCGGCCTGCAGGAACGAGGGGTCGTTCCAGGGGCTGAGGGTGCGGCGACACAGCGCAGTAACAGAGACTCGGTGTGTGCCCGCATGCCATGCGCGTCTCGGAACTCGATCTTGAAGCCAGTGCTGAAGTGGTCTCATATGGAGCAATCCGAGCGGCGTGACAGCCGCAGCGGAAGCTATATGCCCCAGGAGCCTCTGAAAATATTTCAGTGGGACCACCAACTTGCTGTCGAGCTCCCTCAGACAGTTCAGCAGCAGGCGAGCGCGCTCTCCGGAGAGCCGCGCTACCATGGTGACCGAGTCCAGCTCCATCCCAAGAAAAGAGATCCTCTGCACTTTTCCCAGTTGACCTGCAACCCCAGTGGGCGGAGATGCTGGAGCACCTCATCTCTGTGCGCAGTCAATTGCTCCCGAGAGTGGGCTAAAATCAGCCAGTCGTCGAGATAATTGAGTACGCGGATGCCCGCAAGCCGCAGAGTTTGGTGAAGACCCGCGGAGACAGAGAGAGCCCGAAGGGGAGGACCTTGTACTGCCATGCTCGACCTTCGAACGCAAACCGCAGAAACTGACGGTGGCGTGGAAGAATGGAGACATGAAAATACGCGTCCTTCAGGTCTATGGCTGCAAACCAATGCTGAGGACGAACGCATCGGAGGATGCGCCTCTGCGTAAGCATTCTGAACGACAGCTTGTGAAGGCAGCGATTCAAAACGCGCAGATCTAGGATTGGCCGTGACCCACCGCTCTTTTTGGGTACGATGAAGTACGGGCTGTAAAACCCGCTCTCCATCTCAGCTGGAGGTACCGGCTCGATTGCACCCTTCACCAGGAGGGCAGCAATCTCCTCTCGCAAGACAGGGGCGGACAGGGGATTGACCCTGGTGAAATACACGCCCGTGAACCTGGGAGGCCGTTTGGAGAACTGTAGTTCGTAGCCGAGTCTGATCGTGCGTATGAGCCATCGCGAGGGGCTGGCCCACGCTAACCAGGCAGGCAGAGCCCTCGCTAATGACGTCATCGCAGCAATCGTTGACGTACCCGTGGAGGGGCAGCGAGGAGCGGGTGTGCTGATCCGGGGAGCGCGAGGGTCCCAAAGAAGAGCTGGAGGAGAGCGTTTCACTCTGGCTCCGCACCCTGACTCCTGAGAGGGGGCTTGGGGGCTGGGAGAAGGGAGACCATCCCCCCAGCGCCCGAGAGCTGCTGGCGGAGCATGCAAGCCCTGCGAGCTAAGAGGCAGCGCGTCCCAGACTGGCGGGGCTTGAGCTGTCACATCCGGGGAAGGGAGAAAATGCTCTTTGATCGAAACTTTGGTGGAACTGAAAAGTACCGTTGGAATTTGGGCCCCGTCCTCCAGCGGGGAAAGAGCAAGACTCCTCTTCTCCGCATGGCCTGTCTCAGGGACCCTTCGCGGTCCGTTTACCGGACTTAGCGGCGCCCTGGGCAGGAGGGGCTACCGGCTTCCGGCATGCTTGACGCGCCCGCTTCGCCGGAGGCGGAGGTGGGGGCGGGGCATCGGCCGTTGGCGGGCACCCTCGGCGAGGAGCAGCGGAGGTGGATGGCTCGGCCGGGGATGGAGCGGGCTTACGGCCCCGCCGATAGATGACTTTGTCCATCGCATCCGACTGCTTCTTCACCGCCTTGAACTCCTGGGTGAATTCACCGACGGTGTCGCTGAACAGGCCAGCCTGGAATATGGGCGCGTCAAGAAAGCGAACTTTGTCGACATCGCGCATGTCTGCCAGGTTTAGCCAGAGGTGGCGTTCCTGTACCACAAGTGTGGACATCGTCCTCCCCAGTGCGCAGGCGGCGGACTTAGTGGTCCGGAGAGCATAGTCGGTCGCCGTACGCAGCTCGTGTAACAAGCCTGGGTTAGACCCACCCTCGTGCAGCTCGGCCAGCGCCTGCGCTTGGTAGCGCTGGTAGGTGGCCATCGCATGCAAGGCGGAAGCTGCCTGGCCCGCAGCCTTGTAAGCTCTAGCTCCGAGGGAGGCAGAAAACTTACAGGCTTTGGACGGGAGACGGGGCGGACCACGCAAAGCGGGGGCACCACGCGGACAAAGATTGACCGCAATGGCGCGGTCCACCTGCGGGATCGCCTCATACCCCCTGGCAGCTCCACCATCCAGGGTGGTGAGGGCGGAGGCGGATGCAGCGCGGGCAGAGAAAGGTGCCCTCCAGGACTGCGTGAGCCTACTGTGCACTTCCGGGAAGAAGGGGACGAGAGGCTTCGAAGGCTTCGCCTTCTGATCCTCTACGTAACACCCATCTAGTCGGTCCGGCCGCGGGGCTGGGGGATGAACCATCTCCAACCCGACGGCCGAAGCAGCCCAAGAAAGCACAGCCAACATGTCCGCTTCAGGATCCATTTTGACGGCGCTCGCTTGCCCAGAGGGGGCGAGCGGGTCCGGATCATCGTCGGACAATGAAAGCCCACCCTCCGATGCCGCGAAGGACATCTGATCTCCGGTGTCAGCGAGCGTGAGAGCTACCATCTGATTAGACGGATCACTCCCAGTACCTGAAGCTTGGATGGAGCGCTTGGAGGAGCGAGAGGTCCGCGAGCCCTTGGGCGGCGGATTGTCTCTCGCTGAAGCCCTCAGATCTGCCCGAGCGCCCGCTGCAGAGCAGGAGGCAACTGGGGTGGCTCGCTCTCTTACGAAAGCTAACCGCGATCTCAACTGCGCAACGGTCATGGCATCGCAGTGACGACATGAACCGCCCCCGAGCACCACATTAACATGCTGGACCCCCAAACATGTAATGAAGTGATCGTGTCCATCATCCGGAGCCAGGAAACCCCCGCAACCAGAAACGCACAGTCGGAGCGCCATCCTGAAAAGGACGTGCTGCACGACTGTGTTGCTCTTTTAGGATTTGCAACAATACGCACCGCTCTTGGAGGACCGGACCCAAAGGGACGCCAGGCAAGGGAGATACCCAGCTCGACCGTCTGCCGCTGCGTGGACTCGCTCTGGACAGGGATGCAATTGTTCTCTCGAAATGGCTGTAGATCAGCAGGAGGAACCCTCATAAGCTCGATCAGAAAAGGCTCTGAAGCGAAAAGGATAGCGTCTGCTGGCGCCAGGCGTGCTTATATACTCAGTTGATTGCATATGCCGCACACCTGCGCAGGCTTGCGCTGCCAATTCATTCTTAATTGGCCCGTTCAATACTCTTTCAGACGAGTAGCTTCTGAACCGAATCTCCCATACGTGGATTTTAACATCAAATCCACTTATAGTGCTGGATTTCCCCCCGAAGGGGAACTGTTGTTATTGAGGCTCCTGCTGGTTGTATAGTTGTGTTTGTTGGAGTCAGGGCTGCTGTTTTAGCTGCAGCTGTAAAAGATGAACATTATTGATTCAGATTAGTCTTTCATACTTTAATTAATCAAAAACACTCCAGATAACTCATAAATACTTATAATAAACTCATAATAAAGCACTGATGTCTGTCAGACAGTGTTCAGACCTGGGGTCTGTTCTTCGTACGTGGATTACTCAGTTAGCTGGATTTGGATATTGACGATTTGACATGATCCAGGATCGTTTCGTTCTTCAAAGCTGATCCTAGAGTTGTTGTCATAGCAACAGTTCTTCTTGCTCATTCCTGGTCGGGAGCAGGCTCAATTCACATAAACAGGATTAGATCGGGTCAGTTCCAGCACAGATAACACAGAAAGTATGTGCTGAATTCTGATATTTTCTACATTACTAGTTATATACAGTTGGGAAAATGGTAAATATTTTTAACTATATATATAAAGTTATAGTTATTAATAAAATAAATAAAGTTATATATATATATATATATATATATATATATATATATATATATATATATATATTATTACTTATGCATTAACTTTTAACTTATATATTAATAAACTTATGCAATCTCCACCCTCGAAATGAAAGGACAAAGACTTAGAGAAAACTTATTGAAATGAACTTTTTAGATCGCTTTAGTACAATTTGTGTATAATAGAAATGCACAATATGTGACTTTAAAAGCAATAATATATTTATGCAGTCATAAACATGTTTTGACAGTTAATATGTCGGTGATTTAATGCTTCACAAAGGTTGCAGACGCCTTTACCAACATCAAAATGTATCCAGTATTTTGTATCCAGTTATTATTTACACCGATTAAAAAAACGGCTACTATAATACTATTATAATGAGGAAAATCCGCTCTAACTGTAAAACTAAATTGCTCTCGACACATGAAAGAGCCAAGCATGCAGCCCACAACAAGGTGTAAAGTTATTGCGTGTCATACTTAACAAACCGTCGACTGCTTATTTGATGTAATTTTGCTCACATGGATAATTGAATATTAATTAGATGATGTCATTACGCTGCTGTGCCGTCAGCCAATCGCTGCATTGCTGATCATGATTTCGAGGATGGATAGATCTGTCCTTCACAACACACACAGCGATCTCAGATCAGTTCATCCAGACATTCTAATCTGATTCACGAACTTGTTTGAAGAACCAAATTAGCGAGAGATCAGTTATCAAGATTAAAAGATCCAGGATCTGCCAAATCATCTTAGATCATTTAAGCGAGCTACGAAGAACGGAGCCCAGGTGAAGCAGCTCTGGGTTTGTTTGTTTTAGGGTTTGTGTTGTGAAGTGGAGTCACTGCTGCTGCTGCTGCTGCTGTTGTTCTTTTAGCTGTAAAAGATGAACGTTACCAAATAAGGCTAATGAATATAGGTCAGTCATAGTTTATTTAGTCAAAAACAATTTAGATAACTCATTAACATTCATAATAACTCATTATAATGCATAATAAACTCATAATACAGCTCTGATGTGAGACACTTTTCGTGGGTTTTTTTCATTGTTGTGTTTGTGTTGTGGTCTGGAGTCGCTGCTGCTGGTGTTGTTTTAGCTTCAGCTGTAGAAGATGAAGGTGAATATTAATCATACAGCAGCAGAACATCAGTTTAATAACTCATCAACACACACTATAACTCTAGTATTGTGCAGTGATGTGAGAGAAACACTGCTCCACCTTCAGTTGTGTCTGCTGCTGCTGTTTCTGCTTGTGGATTCTCGTGTTTTGGCTCTGCTGTATTTGGCAGATCTGCGGCTGTAAAAGAAAACAAACTGAGTAGATGTCTCGTTAAAAAAAGTGACCAGAGTAACCTATACTGTATATAATCTAGGCTAAACTATAATTAAACTCAACAAAAGAGACCAGCAGAGATGTGTTGTGGCCTTCAGTCATTTAACCAGGTTTTACAGTATGGATAATGAGAAACACATGCTGCCAGTGTTCTTTAGTTAGAGTAAATGTGTAAATGTAAGCTGATATAAACAGAGCGTATATATATTCACAACAACAGCAGCTTCAGTTCACAACTGTAATGTACAGAGTTTAATCTGAATAAATAAAAACACTTTTACTGAATATCAAGATCAATATGAAGGCTATTATAGAGTATACAGATTCTATCATTAAATTAAACATGTAGAATATCAGCTGTTATAAACAGACTCAGGGCTGGAAATATGTATCAATGACACGGGTCAGAGTGACAGATGCTCGGGACAGAATATATTAAACGTGTGCTCATCTGAGAGTGCATGTGCCAGAGACAGACCCTTCTCTATTATTACCCCCCCCCCCATAACTAATACATTTAAACTAAACTATTACTTTAGATTTTAACTAAAAAATTACTTAAATAAGGTATTTTCATTAATACTTACTCACATAGCAAAATTGCTCTGGCCCAGCTCTGGCCCACACAATCAGCTTTTGCTTGGCCCACATGCCGCAGTGAATTACGGTACATGACTGGACCAAATCTGGCTTCCAGACAAAGGCCAAACACGGACCATATCTGGGGCAAGTCTCAGCCAAGTTAATAACTCATAACTGGGTCTGAACTGGGCCAGATAGGTTGGTGTGTCACGATTGCAATGAAATTGATAAACCCATGGAGTGATGCGCTTTAGGCACACTATGGGCACGCTTTTTCTCAAAGTGACCTGATTGGTAGAATTTTTTTTCTTTACTCAAAAATGATTTTAGTGTATTTTAAATGTGGGTCAAGACTGGCCAAACTCACATGGCCCACTTTCAAATTTTTAAATCTGGGCCAAACACTATGTTTTTCATCTGGCCCAGATCTTGTGTGCCGCCTTAAAAACGGTGCCACCTCTGCCAAACCCGGGCCATGTTTGGCCCACATGCTGTATACCAGTGCCGGATGAATGCCTGCTGTGCCAGCTTTATGCCAAATCTGGGCCAGAATTCTTTGCTACTAGGGTAGAGTGACTCTTCTGTCAGGTTTACTGTGGTTCAGTGATGTTAATGTGAGTGTTAAAGTGTCTGATGTTCTGACCTGAATAGTGGACAGTAAACGTGTCTGAGGTCTTCAGTTGATTTCTCTGATAGACTCCACATCTCCACTGTTTATCTTCATCTTCACTGATGAGTGTTGTAGACAGACTGATGATACAGCCTGTAGAAGAGATCTGATATCTGGAGTCTGTGTTCAGATCAACACCAGCCTCATTCACCCAGGACAGACGAAGATGCTGAGATCTAAACAAATAATCACAGGAGAATCCAGAATATGAGAACAGCCGACAGGAGAGAGTCAGAGAGAGACCCGGACGAATATCAGATGATGATGATGATGATGATGGAGAGACTGAAAGTGAACAGAAGACACAAATCACTAATCATGAGCTGAAACACAGAATTCAGCCCTGATTAAACTGAACACATGAGGAGGAAATTACCAGCAACAACATGCAGATACACATGTGCATTAGGTCCTTGTTTCTGGTCTCCTCTCCACTGTTGGCAGATGTAAAGTCCAGCATCTTCTGTTGTGACTCTACTGATGATCAGAGAGCAGTCAGAGCCCAGATTCAGTCTCTCTGAGTTTCTCTGCTTTACCCCTAAAGTAAACATTGAAACTGCTGCTGTCAGTCTGTGACTGTTGTAGATCCATGTAGTTCCTGATGTTCTGCAGTACTGATCAGTGTTTCTACAGGGCAGATGAACAGTTTCTCCAGAACTGCTGAACACATGAGTGTCTCCTGCTCCAAACACACCTGAAACACATAATATTAAATGTCATAATTCACTGTATCATAACAAATAAAAACAGCAATTTATTTACCCTTTAATTCGATACAGTGGACATTTTAGTGCTTATAATTTTTCTCCAAAATGTAAATTCTGTTAGAAATACACCATCATATAAACTGCTGTAAACATTTGAAACAATATGAACACTGCAAATGTTAAATACAGTGTTTTGTTCACTTTCTAAATCTTTTAAAATATACAGAACACTGCAGCAGAGTTTAAAGACATTTGTGCTGCTGGACCACAACACCAGTCATATCAGTCTAATTGTTTAAAATGAGATTTATACGTCATCTGAAAACTGAATCATTTTTATTCAACTTTACATTGATGTATTCTTAGTTATAATAGGACATTTGCCCAAGAAACAACTGATTCTGGAAAATCTGGAGTCTGAGAGATCCAAACATCTAAATATTGAGGAAATCACCTTTACAGTGTCAAAATAAAATGTGTAGAAATGCAAATTACTCACAAAAATATAATATTAGAAATAGATTTTAAATATCTTCATGACATAAACTCAATCATTTTGACCCAATCAATGACTCTCTAAATGTCGCCTAAACTCTGCCGCTGCATCATAAGACACTGAAGTCCAGAGTCACACACTGACTCACAATCCATTACTGCAAACATCACAGCCTCCTAAAACAGCCAGAATAATGAGCTGAAGTGCTGAGTTTATAATCTTGTAGATGATGAACAGCAGTGTTTACCTGTGCTGAGTGTCCAGAAGATGAGCAGCAGAAACAGAGGACTCCTATCAGCCATTCTGTGTGTCTGACACTCGTCTTCTGCTTTATATATATATATATATATATGTTGAGCTCTTGTTTAAACAGCAGCAGCTCTTCCTGTGCTTCTGCAGCTTCCTCTCAGATCAGCCTCACTCTTTGTCTTCCTGACACTACACCAGTTTATAGTGGACAAGTTTGGTGAACTGAACAGTTTAGGTAGTCGACACAACCGGCAAGTTAAATAAACTTAAATATGCAAGTTTTGGGAGACTCCATTACTCAATTAAATTGAGCCAACGAGTGTACTCAGTTAATTTAGTTCAGTCAACTTATTAGGGTTTTCAGTGTGTGTGTGTGTGTGTGTGTGTGTGTGTGTCTATATATGGGTGAATGAAGAAGAGACTCAGTTGTGGTTGAGAGCTTGGTTTCTTGGAGCTACTTCACACTGTTTGTATTGTGAAGTCCTGGTTGGGAAATCTTGTGGTTTAAGCTCAGGCTGAGCACTTCCTTATTGTCCAGATAACTGAGTGTTTGAAAGTGTATTGGTGCTGTCTGAATAAGAGTGGATGTTTTGGACACCATCATTATGAAGATTCATTCCTCCATTATCTGCAAGTCCTTAAATCAGCACAAAAGCAGATCAACACATTTCAACACACTCAATGTTTATTTTACTCCAAATCACTGACAGTTTATTATTTTAGTTTTTATGCATATATACAGTTTATTTCTTTGATGGAAAATATGTTGAATTAGAGAATAATGTCCCAAAATAAAGTTAGGAAACCCCCAATTGTAATGACGGGGGGAGTGACAGAGACAACTGGAGGAAAGATTCAATATGCAGGTTTATTCAGCGTCAGGCAAGCAATGATCAAACAGGTACAAACGGGTATATGCAGACAGTCCAGAGTCGTAGTCAAAACACAAGCAATAGGTCATAAAGCAGGCGGCTAAACAGGAGAACACGGGTAAACAAGGCTAAGGTCTAAACACGGGAAACAAGACAGGGAAACCGCTTTGTAATGCTACTGATACAGCTAACAAGACTCGGCCCCCTGCGTGAGTGAATGAGGGGTTTATGTAGCGTGTCTAATCAGTCTCTGACAAGCTTCAGCTGGTGAGAATGTAATCAGGCTACATGTGTGAGCATGGGTGTCTGGGAGAAGTGCATGTATGAATATGTAGTCCAGGAAAAGGCGGAAGTGTAGTCCATGGTTTGTTGTGAGATCCAGCGATATCTGGGGAGCGATCGCTGTTTATGTGACACCAATATCTTTAAAACTACTCTCTAATCAAAACACAAAATGTCTGAGCTGTTGGATGACGGTCTTTTCCTTAAGATAAGCATCAAAAAAAAAAAAAAAGATCACTGATTAATCATGATTTTGAGTTCACTACAGTTGAAATCTTAAGTTTATACATTTTTATGGTACATAAATTAAAATAATTCACATTTTTTAAATGATAGGACCAAAATGCAAAATTGTAAGTAATGTTCAGTCAACTTTACCTAATTGTTTAAAACATGAGGGTTTTCAGTGCATGGTCTTCTGTAACCTTCACTAATATTATCTGAAGAATGAACCCATAAAGCTCATTAAAGCACAGTGTGCTCCTTCTCTATGGTAGTTTCAGCTCTGTGTTTAGAGTAAATGATGACGAGTGAGCTGACTGACACTGTTTATATGTGCTTTAACACTCTTTTAAAACTCTTTTCATGCACTTAATCTGATTTTAATGTTTATTCTTTGGTGTTTTAATTGTTTTATACATATCTTGTGATTATTAAGCACATTAACCTGATATTGTGCATTAAATGTGCATTAGATTTTCAGAGCTGTGATCTCACTCTTGTGGTTTACTCCTGTTGTTCTTGGGTGTTGAAATCAGTTATTACCACGCTGGTTTCACCCACACATTTACTCACACGCTCCAGCAAACCAGACTACATATGTGTCTCAATATAAACTCCTGGCGTGGGGTTTTCTGAGAACACAAAGCAGAAACACAGAAAGAGGAAGAACAAACAGCATTAAACTAACACTGTGTCTCAGAGCTGATGCTAGACTTCTAGGGGCCCTAAGTAGAGCACTGAGTGTGGACCACTGTCAGTGCTTTAATAATCACCACAAAGCTCTTCATCTGCCATTTTACAGCAGATTCATCAAACTACACTGAGCTGAAGCAATCAGCAACACAAGTATTCTTCTTCTCTGGTGGACTTAAAAAGGGTCTAAAATCAGTGATGATCTTTAATGATCTTTAATGGATCAATGATTCTCCAACTCTACAAATCAAATCACTTGTATTGTCACATCATCAGCAGCACGTGTATATGATGAGTGAAAGCGCAGGTGCTGACTCCACACAGGGCAAAATACAGACAGTGCAAATACAACAACAGTGTAAAATTGACAGGGATCTAAGCTAAAACAAAGAAAATATTTAAAACAACTAAAGGGCTACATTCTCCATGTGTGTGATATCTGTGTACAGTGCAGGTGAAGACAGCAGAGGAGTGTGTAGACTGAGCTGAAGCTGCTGCTGGTGTTGTGAAGAGCGCTGGAGTCACTGCTGTTTAATCACACAGAATGTCTCTGCTTCAGCTTTAGCTGTAAAACATCAACATTAGCTCTGATAAATCACACTGGACAACATGACAATCACAGTAGAACTAGTCAACACACAAGACAACTCCAGTATTGCCCACTATAAAGCACAGAAGTGATCAACACACAGATCAGACCTGCTGTAGAAGATCCTGCTGGGTTTGGACTTTGTGGATCTTCACAGTTTGTGTTTCTGATCTCAGATTTACTCATTTAGTGGATTTTTAATAAGACATTTGTATAATGAAAATAAATAATAGTGAATCATTTTAAGAGTCTCTTGTTGGCCGGTTTATCAGAGTCCACCATGAAACAAACAATATATTAGCCTTGAAGATGTAGAAAAGAAGATGTGTTGTGCAGACACTGAGGCTTCGACGCCAGCGCAGATGTTTGGAAACACTGATCTGAAGCGTTATGAAACACACAGGTCATGTGACTAAAGCAATTCAAAGGCTCAGAGTATTTCACAAGCGTTTTGAGACCTGCCGTATCTGCATGTGATTGCCAGTATATACAGCAGTGGATCCTTATTCCAGTCCTCAGGACCCCCACCTGCACATTTGTATGTGTCTCTTATTTGACATGAGGATCAGTTCATGGATCTCTCTGTTAATGAGCTGATGATCTGAATCAGGTGTGTTGAGGAGTCATATAAGATGTGCAGGGTGGGGGTCCTGACCACTGGAATTGGGAACCCCTGATATACAGTAACATACAGTCCAATGTGCTGCGGGTGTCCCGAGTGTGAATGCAGGCTTGTGCAGATATTCAGAAATGTTGACTTAATGTCTTTATGCTTTGATGATCAATATAACACATATTTAGTCACTAAGAGTTCATTCACATGTCAGATTACAGACATTATAGATCTTCAATATAGACTATAGTTGCTCCAGCGTGGATTTGACTCAGATGTGTCTGCATGTCAGTCAGGAGCATTAACCACTGCAATCAATCTCTTGATATCCTCAGTCAACATGGGTCATGATCGCTCACTTCACTGCTTCTTCAAGTGTTTTAGAGTAATCCCTGAAAATGAGCACTGAATGTCCCTGTAGAGACAGGTCTCCAAACACCTCGGGGTTTCACAACGCCTCGCTCTGCCCAACACTATCTAGACCAGGAGTGTCCAAACTCGGTCCTGGAGGGTCGGTGTCCTGCATATCTTAGTTTAAATCAAACCCAATTAAACACAGCTGAACGCTCAATTTTACACTTTATGAGCTGAACCAGCCAATCAAACTTTGTGGGACACTGACCTTCCAGGATTGAGTTTGGACACCCCTGATCTAGATAGTGTTGGGCAGAGCGAGGAGTTGTAAAATTCATCATCATGTACCTGTTATAGAAGTGGAGTTTGTGCTGTGGTCTGGAGTCTCTGCTGCTGCTGTTTGAGCTCCAGCTGTAAAAGATGAAGATCAGATTAAACACTGCAGAACATCACAGCTGAACTAGTTATCTCCAGTATTGAACTCTGTAAATCAGTGATGTGAGATGAACACTGCTCCACCTTCAGTTGTGTCTGCTGCTGTTTCAGTCTGTGGTGTCGGCTCTGCTTTAGCTGTGAGATCTGGAGCTGTAAGAGATGATGGAGATGATCATTTAGCTCAATCACACTCCACAAAACTGTCACACTTTGAAAAAAAATGAAGGAATAAATGCAAAAGTGAACAGAAGACACAAATCACTAATCATGAGCTGAAACACAGAATTCAGCCCTGATTAAACTGAACATGAGGAGGAAATTACCAGCAACAACATGCAGAAACACAGCTGAATCATTGCCTTGTTTCTGGTCTTCTCTCCACTGTTGGCAGATGTAATATCCAGCATCTTCTGCTGTGACTCTACTGATGATCAGAGAGCAGTCAGAGCCCAGATTCAGTCTCTCGTGTTTCTCTGGGTTTGTCTTCTTTACCCCTAAACCAATCAGCTCAGCTGCTGCTGTCTGTCTGTCTCTGGTGTAGAGCCATGTAGTTCCTGATGTTCTGCAGTGCTGATCAGTGTTTCTACAGGGCAGATGAACAATTTCTCCAGATCTGCTGAACACATCAGTGTCTTTTTCTGCTCCAAACACACCTGAAACACAACATCTGAGAGATCACTGTTCTATATATTAATAATAGATTACAAAAAAAATAAATCAACAAATCTGTACACCTTTTACAAAGTCAAATTTAAGCCCTTTTCCAGCACTTTCCAGGTCCATTATCAAAGTTTTGGCAAATTACATATTTATACTTCACCACATTATATCAGATGCTCTTTCATATATGACAGTACAGTATAGGATAATCCAAGTCTTGATGTCATGTTTTCCCTAAGTCCAACATGAACTGCCGTTATTTTCTTTCTTATATTAAATCAAATCAAATCAGGCCTTTATTTGTCACATACACTTTTGAATAGTGAAATTGAACCCCCCCGACCGTACACAAACATCACAATTTTGGGGGAGACAGGTCACAGGAGGAAGCATTCAGAAACAAAGTAAGATACAACTGGGGCCTGTTTCAGTAAGGAGGTTCAAACAACTCAGAGTTTAATCTTGAACTCTGAGTTGATTTACCGAGAGATTAAAACTCTGAGTTTTATGTTTCAGAACAGCTGATCTGAGTTGGGTCAATCAACTTCGAGTAGACCAACTCAGAGTTAAGCGCGCACACCGTGACTATAAAAAGGCATTATTAATGGAGCGCAGACATTACGAGTGACTATGGCAACATCTTAAATAAAGAGATCAGCATTTCTTTCTCCAGCTGAACTTGATCTGCTCATGCAAAGTTACAGCAAATATGAGCGTATATATTTGAAAAAAAGCAACCATCAGTGAAACAGAGACAGTTAAAGTGGGAAAAAAGCTGCTCAAGTTAATGCCTAATTTCACTTTTAAAGTATTTAAATATTTAAGTATAATAAAATAAGTAATGTAATGTGTGACGTTTGTAAAATGTTTCTAAACTTTTATACACGTTTATCTGTTTTAATAGATTTAACAGTGCACTTGTGTGTCTGCCTTTTTATTGATCAAGTGATAGAGGTTGATATAACATTAAGAAGGTAAGCAGTGCTAAAAACTATTTTTAGACAGAATAATAATCCCATTAATCTAGTTACAGTACATGTCGAAGGTTAAGCTAATTATTTATGAAAAAAGGACAAGCCTCGTACGTGACTTTGTTCTGTGAGTGACAAAAATGTAGGCAATATCCATGTTTCCATCAAAATATATTACATAAATTTGTGCAAAACTGGAATAACGTCTAAAAGATGTGAATAAAGCAGCGTTTCCATCCAACGAGTCAAAGAGAACACAATCATCACTCCCTGATTAACTTGCGCCAAATATCAACAGTAAAAACAGAATTTACTGAAGAAGCTGCGTCAATGATTTTTTATTTAATAAATGTACTTGCGCCTCAGAAGACAATGCTGACACACAATGAACACGTGGGGGCGTTTGAAGCCAGACGCGGAGACTCTTGACACGCTCCAGACGCTCGGAGGTAATTAATAATATACACTAATACTGAAACAGTTCAGGCATTTTAGAATGACTAAAACAACATTTAAGATGTTCTGCAGTGTGCTCAGCCTGCTGGTTTGTCCATTCACACACATTTTCATCATCATCTCTAACAAACCTTTTTTTAATGCACATACTGTAATTTGTTAAGTGCACTTCGTAGTTTATAGACATACTTTCTTGTTAAATAAAAGTTTAACCTACTCAGTTATGCACATGTTATATTATGCGTATTTTCAAAAGTTATGTGAATCACGATGTTTCCATCAATGGTTTTTATATCACAGAGTAACTGACCACAGTAACTGACTCTGAGTTAAAGTTACCTCTCTTTCAGAAACAGGCTTGACTTACCCTGATTTCTCCAGTTTAACAAACCTGCCATTCTGAAACGGAAAACCCAGAGTTTCTCTCATTTCAGGTTAAAATACTCTGAGTTTTCACTTAACCTCCTTTCTGAAACAGGCCCCTGGACAGTTAGGCAAAAAAAAAAAAAAAACACCCCCTCAGCTTGCCCTTGATTAGGACAAAGTGAGAAAGGGAGAAAAACAGCTTTATATTAGCATAAGCACATCAGCAGGACACAACATTGACAGGGGGAACAAGGGAAATGGAAAATCAATCTGACGAGTGTGGGTATCCAACTGGTCCAGCAGCCATAACAAAACGCAAGTCACAGCCCCGCCCACGCCCCTCATGGGTGAAAGCACACGAAGGCGTTTGTATTGGGATCGGTGGTGAGTGTTTGTGTGTAGATATGTTTGTGTGTGTGTGAGCCTGCAGAGTCCAGCAGGTGGCTTTGGCAGGGTTTCAGGAATTTCAGAGCGTCAGCTCTGTTGGTACAGTTCACTCACATCTTAAATGTGTCTTTACCCTTTGTGTACTGTTCAAAATGTGCTCCCCTTTAAGTGATGTTGGTGCTGTTTTCTCTATCGACTTCATTATGATCACATGTACTGAATGTAAACCCATGACAGCAGATAATCCTGCATTACTGACTGCTGCTGGTGTTCCTGTTGAGAATAAGAGGTGAATCTGTCATTTATACTGTTGATCATCAGTGTACAGCATTAACACACACACACACACACACACACACACACACACACACACACACACACACACACACACACACACACAGAGAGACACACAGAACCTTTTTTGTACTGTAACTGATGAACAACAGTAAAATGACTCACTTTACTTCCTAACAGGAACACCAGCAGCAGTCAGTAATGCAGGATTATCTGCCGTCATGACTTTACAATCAATACATGTGATTATAATGAGGCAAAACCAGACACTGACACTGCCAACACAAGTGTATTGTTGAAGACTGCTGAAGATTATCAAAGCAATTTCCCAAAACATGTTTCAGCAAATGTGATGGTTTTTGATGACAAATCTGATTTTTACTCAGAGAATTATGTGGTCAAATTAAGCCAAATCAGCCCAGAGTGGATTAAAACAAGCCAACAGCACACAAGAGTTAATGAATCTCTCATCTTAAATCTCTTTATTTTCATTTCAGAGGGAGCAGGTAAAGAAAAGACAGACAGATCACACTACAGACACATGTAGACTCCAGAGTTTACACTTTAAGCAAAACAGATTTTATTTATTCAGTTAACTATTAACTATATTAACTATTATTTACTTCACAAGAACTATAAAGAAAATCAAAACACTTAAATTTTTAAACACTCAGTCTTGACAGTAACCTGTTCTGCATTATATTGAGGCACACTGTTTAGTTTTAGTGCAGTCAGGAATAATAAAGGATGTGCTGTACACTATCAATAATAAAGGACTTGATCAATACAGATCAAACACTTGCTCTTAATCAATACAGCAGATTAAAGTCTGTACTAAAGAAAGGCAGTGTGCAGTGTCCAGACTAAGAGTGAATGTAAATGTCCATCAGAGTAAATGCAGCAGTGTTTACCTGTGCTGAGTGTCCAGAAGATGAGCAGCAGAAACAGAGGACTCCTATCAGCCATTCTGTGTGTCTGACACTCGTCTTCTGCTTTATATATATATATATATATATATATATGTTGAGCTCTTGTTTAAACAGCAGCAGCTCTTCCTGTGCTTCTGCAGCTTCCTCTCAGATCAGCCTCACTCTTTGTCTTCCTGACACTACACCAGTTTATAGTGGACAACTGTGTGTTTCTGTTGATCATTAAAGATGCTCTGAGCGACTTTCACCAAACACTTTTGACCACAGTGTCCCAAAACACACTTCAGCCAATCAGCAGAGAGGGGCGTGTCTAGTGACTCTAGCGTATCAAAGGGGGCGTGGTTCTATCTGCCAATTTCCTCCAAGATATGAGAGGCTGAAAACACTGATTCAAGAGGAGACATGACGATGAGACACTCGATAATAACACACACACACACACACACACACACACACACACACACACACACACACTGTAGCACGGGGGAGAGGCGAGAGGTGAATCCAGTCATAGGGGCTCTCGACTAGCCGCTGATTCTGTCTTTATATTCTGCTCTGTGTTTGTCATGAAGTCAGCTCAATGCAGGTTGCAGGTTTTGTATGTAAATCTGACTCTGATGGCGACTCTGCCTCTACAGTTGTGTAAAACTCTCAGTGGTTTATCATGAACTTTTCATCGATCATTTTCCCGAGATTGACGGCAAAAACGAGCGCAGACAAGCAGCAGCTACATGTGACATGTAAAAACGCCAAATAGGATGAATCTGTGCCGCATTTTCTAAACGTACTCTCTGTATTTAGCTGTTGGCTTGTACAGTGGCTCTAAACTGTCAAAACACCTCTGATAAAGGCTTTATCGGACATGACGTATTTGTACATGTGTACATCACTGTAACATGTTTTATTCATGACCATTTGAGCTGGTTTCAGTCCTTAGCTTTCATTTTCATCTTATTTAAATATATTTATCTTGCTTGTTAATTAAATACCATTTTGTTATTTAAACTATTATTTTTATGCAACAATCAACTTGCATGTTGATTTGCTATGAACAAAAGGAAATAATTTTTTGCATGCTGATTTATGTGAAATCGTGAATAATATAGGTCTATAATCACCTTGCAATTTCCAAGTTATAGCTTTGCTTTTACTTTGAGTATAGACTATTCAGTTCATAAGAGCAGTTCAATCTTTTATGAAGTTTGCTGTATAAAAATACAACAATTTAAAATATTTATAATTATTGGGCTATACATATCGGCTACCGGCCTCCAAGTCTTATTAAAGTATTATCGGTTATCGGTATCGGCAAAAAATCCATATCGGTGCTTCCCTAATTTATATACCAGTAATAACACTTACAGTGGGGCAAAATGGCATTTAGACAGCCACTAATTGTGCAAGTTCTTCCACTTTAAAAGATGAGAAAGGCCTGTAATTTACACCACAGGTAAACCTCAACTATAAAAAAATTAAAAATATAATAAAATAAGAAAAATAAAATCTGAAAATCACATTGTAGGATGTTTAAAGAATTTATTTGCTAATGATGGGGAAAACTAAGTATTTGGTCCACAACAAATTTTCACCTCAATACTTTGTTATATACCTTTTGCTGGCAATGACAGAGGTTAAACATTTTCAGTAAGTCTTGAAAGGGTTTCCACACACTCTTGCTGGTATTTGGGTCCATTCCTCCACGCAGATCTAAGACAATATTTAGGTGACGTCAGCACATTATTTGTATTTTGCATTTTGTGTTGTTCATGCAGTCTTGTGTCACTGCCAGAGCTGCCAGATCCTCTTCCTGAGTCTCCAGAGAGGGTGCCAGATCCTCCTGAAATCCCAGAATAGTGTGCACCAGATCCTCCTGAACACGCTAAATGGTGGGCGCCAGATCCTCTTAAATTCCTTAAATAGTGGGGCACCAGATCCACCTGAATTCCTTGAATGGGGGTGCCAGATCCTCCTAAATTCTCAGAATGGTGGGTGCCAAATCCTGCTAAATCCCCTGAATGATGGGCGCCAGATCCTCCTGAATTCCCAGTATGACCAGAGCCTCCATCTGATTCCCACGAATGGCTGTCATATCCATGTGTCTTCCCAGTGCCGCCGGAGCTGTGTGACCATCCAGTGCCGCCAGAGCTGTGTGAACCACCAGTGTCTCCTGACCCACTGGGGTTATATGAACTACCAGTGCCTCCTGACTAACTAAGGTCATATGAATGGTCAATGCATGCTGATCTGAATCTTTGTGCTCCAGTCTTTCCGTGCTCCAGGCCCTTCGCAGCTCCATGCTTCAGGCACTCCTCCACTGCATGATCCTGGCCCTCCGTCCCTTCACCTGTTCTGCCTCTGCTCCACCTCCATCTTGACCTGTGTTTGAAGCATCTGGAAGCCACCTTTATAGGGGGGCTCTGTCACAATCACCAGCGATCTAGTCCATACAGTCCACATAGTTCTCACTGGAGAACTGAAATCCTGTCACCATATGGACTACAAATCCTGTCATGCACCTCACACACACCAGTTCTGGTTTTTCGTTGACTAAAACAAAAGGAGCTGCTTATGGATTGATTACACGCACACACTTCTGGCAGAGTTTTGTTCACTGTTTACCTGTAACATTACAAAGTGTTATCCTATTCTAGTCTTTCCGTGCCTTTTGACCCTTTTCCTATCGTTGTTTTCGCCGCCTGTCCTGACCGTTCACTTGTTTTTGACTACACTTCTGGATTACCCTTGACACTGTTTGTACCTGTTTGACCATTGCCTGCCTGACTACTCTTGTGTAATAAACTGCATGTGGATCCTCAACTCTGTTGTTCAGCATCCCACAGTTACAGACATCAATACCTGTGCTCAAAATGACCTCTCTGCATTTCAGTCTTGATCAGTTCAGCATTTATTTTATAATAACAAACTAAAGACAGATGAAGAACAAGCAGATATACAGACAGATGTACAGTAGAATAGTGAGAGCTGTTGTTGAAGTGTTGATGAAGCAGAGCTTTCTGAAAGATGAACAGAGACTCAGAGCTGCTGTGTAGAGTTGGAGAATCATTGATCCATTAAAGATCATTAAAGATCATCACTGATTTTAGACCCTTTTTAAGTCCACCAGAGAAGAAGAATACTTGTGTTGCTGATCGCTTCAGCTCAGTGTAGTTTGATGAATCTGCTGTAAAATGGCAGATGAAGAGCTTTGTGGTGATTATTAAAGCACTGACAGTGGTCCACACTCAGTGCTCTACTTAGGGCCCCTAGAAGTCTAGCATCAGCTCTGAGACACAGTGTTAGTTTAATGCTGTTTGTTCTTCCTCTTTCTGTGTTTCTGCTTTGTGTTCTCAGAAAACCCCACGCCAGGAGTTTATATTGAGAAGACTTTAACACATATGTAGTCTGGTTTGCTGGAGCGTGTGGGTAAATATGTGTGAAACCAGTGTGGTAAAAATAACTAAGTGTAGACACGCAAAAACAACAGGAGTAAACCACAAGAGTGAGATCACAGCTCTGAAAATCTAATGCACATTTAATGCACAATATCAGGATAATGTGTTTAATAATCACTAAATATGTATAAAACTATTAAAACTGCTAATAATAAACATGTTCAAATCAGATTAAGTGTCTGAAAAGAGTTTTAAAAGACTGTAAAAGCACATATAAACAGTGTCAGTCAGCTCACTCGTCATCATTTACTCTAAACACAGAGCTGAAACTACCATAGAGAAGGAGCACACTGTGCTTTAATGAGCTTTATGGGTTCATTCTTCAGATAATATTAGTGAAGGTTACAGAAGACCATGCTCTGTGTGTGAACAGATTACTGTGTAGATTTGCTGAAAGATTTCCCTGTCTACAGTTGTCGACAATAATGTCGACAATGACATTATTAACTTTAGAGTGAAATGAAGGAGGAAATCTGAAGCTGAGCTGATTGGCTGAAGTGTGTTGAGTTGTCCACTATAAACTGGTGTAGTGTCAGGAAGACAAAGAGTGAGGCTGATCTGAGAGGAAGCTGCAGAAGCACAGGAAGAGCGGCTGCTGTTTAAACAAGAGCTCAACATATATATATATATATATATAAAGCAGAAGACGAGTGTCAGACACACAGAATGGCTGATAGGAGTCCTCTGTTTCTGCTGCTCATCTTCTGGACACTCAGCACAGGTAAACACTGCTGTTCATCATCTACAAGATTATAAACTCAGCACTTCAGCTCATTATTCTGGCTGTTTTAGGAGGCTGTGATGTTTGCAGTAATGGATTGTCAGTCAGTGTGTGACTCTGGACCCCAGTGTCTTATGATGCAGCGGCAGAGTTTAGACAACATTTAGAAAATCATTTATTGGGTCAAAATATCATGAAGATTGTTTAAATTAATTTACTACTGTAAAAATTTCTAATCTTATATTATTGTGAGTAATTTGCATTTCTAAGCACTTTATTTTGACAACTTTAAAGGTGATTTTCTCAATATTTAGATTTTTAGATCTCTCAGACTCCAGATGTTAATCAGTTGTTTCACAGGCAAATGTTGTCCTGTTATAACAAAACACAGATCAACGGCTAAAAATAAAAATAAAAATACACACATATATGTATATATCTTATCAATGGCTAAAAATAAACACACACACACATATATATATGTATATATATATTTGCTTTTAAAAACTAAATTAGACCCTTATGACCCAATGTCTTTTAAACTCTGATGTAAGTTTAATATTTACAATATTTACAACAGTTATAGGCGACGCGGTGGCGTATTAGGTAGGAAGGGGCATCCGCTGCTTAAAACATATGCTGGATAAGTTGGCGGTTCATTCCGCTGTGGCGACCCCAGAATAATAAAAGAAAATGAATTAATTAATTATTGAACAGCAGTTTATATGATGGTATATTTCTTAAAATATGTACATTTTGGAGAAACATTATATGCGCTGAGATGTCTGAGATGTACTGCTTTTATTAGTTATCATGCAGTAAAATATGACATTAAATGTGTTTCAGGTGTGTTTGGAGCAAAAGACACTGATGTGTTCAGCAGATATGGAGAAACTGTTCATCTGCCCTGTAGAAACACTGATCAGCACTGCAGAACAACAGAAACTGACTGGCTCTACAACAGAAACACACAGACATGGACAGACACACTGATTAAGTCAGGAGTAAATGAGAGAAACTCAGAGAGACTGAATCTGGGCTCTGACTGCTCTCTGATCATCAGTAGAGTCACAACAGGAGATGCTGTAAGTTACATCTGCAGACAGTGGAGAGGAGACCACACATATGGAGCTGATTCACGTGTGTTTCTGCATGTTGTTGCTGGTAATTTCCTCCTCATGTGTTCAGTTTAATCAGGGCTGAATTCTGTGTTTCAGCTCATGATTAGTGATTTGTGTCTTCTGTTCACTTTCAGTCTCTCCATCATCATCATCATCATCATCATCATCTTCATCTGATATTGGTCCGGGTCTCTCTCTGACTCTCTCCTGTCGGCTGTTCTCATATTTTGCACGTTCCTGTGGTGATCTGTTCAGTTCTGAGGATCTTCATCTGTCCTGGGTGGATGAGGCTGGTGTTGATCTGAACACAGACTCCAGATATCAGATCTCTTCTACAGGCTGTATCATCAGTCTGTCTACAACATTCATCAGTGAAGATGAAGATAAACAGTGGAGATGTGGAGTCTATCAGAGAAATCAACTGAAGACCTCAGACACGTTTACTGTCCACTATTCAGGTCAGAGAATCATCAGACACTTTAACACTCACATTATCATCACTGAACCACAGTATAGAGAATCATTTCTTAGACAAATGTCATTAACTGGGACATTATATAATTAACTCAAATATTTACAATCATTAAAACCTGTAAATTAAAATATAAATTTATCCATTATCATGTTATACAGTATAAAGTTCTAAACTAACCTTCATCCTTTACAGCTCAAACAGCTCCATCAGTGAGTCCAGATCACAACACAAACTGTGAAGATCCACAAAGTCCAAACCCAGCAGGATCTTCTACAGCAGGTCTGATCTCATGTGTACACTACTTAAAATATTTCTGTCATATTGTGTGGTTAAACAGCAGTGACTCCAGCGCTCCTCACAACACCAGCAGGAGCTGCTACAGCACGTTCATCATCACTGCTTCATCTGTGTTTTATAGTCTACAATACTGGAGTTATCTTGTGTGTTGACTAGTTAGATTATGATTCTCATGTTCTGCAGTGTGATGTACATTCACCTTCATCTTCTACAGCTGGAGCTCAAACAACATCAGCAGTGACTCCAGACCACAACACAAACACAACTATAAACCCAGCAGGAGCTTCAGCAACAGGTACATGATGATGATGAAGATGATGATGATGATGATGATGATGATGATGATGATGATGAAGATGATGATGAAGATGATGCTGATGAAGATGTTGATGATGATGAAGATGATGATGATGATGATGATGATGAAGATGTTGATGTTGATGATGATGATGATGATTATGAAGATGTTGATGATGATGATGATGATGATGATGATGATGATGATGATGAGCTGAATCTGTTTCTCAGGATGATGATGGTAATGACTCAGTGACTTACGCCGCCGTCAGCAGAAGAGCTTAATGTGTGCAGAAGAAGAAAAAGAGCCTTCAGGAATAAAGATCAACACAAACAGGCAGAAATCACAGCAGCATCACTGCAGCATTTCAGGAGCACAAGTTTCCCTCAAATGCGCAGATTCAGGACTTTAGTGTGGAGAATTGGAGAGATTTAGAGCAGAACAAACACAGCTGGAATATTACTGCACTGGAAAGAGGACAAAGCAGCTGTTCTGAAGGAGAGAAAGAAAGAAAGAAAGAAAGAAAGAAAGAAAGAAAGAAAGAAAGAAAGAAAGAAAGAAAGAAAGAGAGAAAGAAAGAAAGAAAGAAAGAAAGAAAGAAAGAAAGAAAGAGAGAAAGAAAGAAAGAAAGAAAGAAAGAAAGAAAGAAAGAAAGAAAGAAAGAGAGAGAGAGAGAAAGAAAGAAAGAAAGAAAGAAAGAAAGAAAGAAAGAAAGAGAGAAAGAAAGAAAGAAAGAAAGAAAGAAAGAAAGAAAGAGAGAAAGAAAGAAAGAAAGAAAGAAAGAAAGAAAGAAAGAAAGAAAGAAAGAAAGAAAGAAAAAAAGAGAGCAGGAAAATAGGCTGTGTTTGTGGAGGAAAGAGAAGACTGCAGTGGGAGAATTACAGCACTGTCTGTTTGTGTTACAACTTACAATCATCATCTTCATTTGTCTCTTCAACTCATTTGAGGCCCAGTTTTGTCATGTCTTGCTTTATAGAAATGTCTTTTTCATTTGGCACATGATCTCCAACATCATCTCCATGTATCTAGACTGTATTTGAGCTCCATTCCTTCATGTTGAATCTGCTTTATTTGTGTGCAGGCAGAGATATAAAGCCCTACTTTGCTTTCTACATCACATTAAAAGTACTAAAGTGATCTGATGCTTCTGGAGCAATATTTGACTTCATGTTTGGGAGAATCAAATGTCAAACTAAGAGTCCAATAATGCTTAATTAAAGCTTAATGTGGTGTTGTTCACTTCATCTGTGGATTGAGGCTCGCTCTTTACAGTGTTTACTGTTAATTACAGGTAAAGTGTGACAGAAATGTGGGTTTCTCTGCTTGTTTAGGGACATTAAGACACATGAAGTGTTTTATAATGTCTCCTTTAAATGAGTTAAATGATTGAGCTTGGGTTTGTGTCTTGATTTCAGTTGTGTTTATTGGTTTATAGTAATATGTTGTGTGATTTGTGTTTGTGTATTGGTTATTAAGCTGGACTTCTGATATAAACACTGATGTGAAGCAAATAAATCCTCAATAAAGTGCTTCAGTGACCCTACATTACATCTCTAGATTGTCTTTCATTTCATTTCAGCGCTTTGTGTTTTTCTTTCTGATCATTATGTTGTGACTATTTGAGGGACTTTTATTTTGACACTTCCTGTAGGCCCCATATAAAGAGGAAGGCCTGTGTGATTGTGGAGGGAAACACTGTTTGGACTGGAGCACTAGCTGTGTTTGTGAGCTGTTTCTGGACATCTTTGACTCTTTCTCTTAGACTCTATTGATGGACGATTCTGTCATGGATTTGAATGGGAATATTGGGGCTTTTGATCATGTTTGGGAGGATTTTTGGACACATTCTTCATTGGTGTTTGAGTAAACTAATCTCCTCAGGCTCTTCACTGGACGTCTTGATGAAGGATTATTGATCAACTCAACTGGACAATCAGGTCAGTTCTGTTGCTTTAGTTGATGACTGTAATATATTGATGTGTGTGTGTGTGTGTGTGTGTGTGTGTGTGTGTGTGTGTGTGTGTGTGTGTGTGTGTGTGTGTGTGTGTGTGTGTGTGTGTGTGTGTGTGTGTGTGTTTCTCAGTCTGACCGCTAGATGTCAGTGAAGCCGCGCTGAAGTCTCGATGAGGACTGAGATTAAACAGCAAACTCAGCATTTCCTCCCTCATTTAGACAATCCTGCAGAAATAAACACATTTCAGCCTTTACTCTTGCTTTATTGTTGGACTGGTGAATTTACAGCACTTTTATACTGGTTTCACGGCTCAATTTCTGCAATATCAGCGAGTTTTTAAAGCTATCGGCCTATTGGAGACAGTGAAAGTCAGGGAATTTCAGTCATGGAGAATAGTTTATTGTTTATTTGTCAGTTTCAGTTTGCATTTAAAAGACATTTATAGCTTTATTGTTGAGCAAATCTGCTGTGTCGAGGGTATTTTCAGCTCCATTATTGATTTGATGCTCATCAACTGGCAGTCACTGGAGTCAAATGCAGACACTGAACCTGTTAACTAAGGCTAAATATTCACTAAACCAGAGTTAATGTGTGTTTACCATGCTCAGCTGTGCTAACCCCTGATTAACTGTGCTTTTACAACACCAAACAGAGTTTTACCATGGTATTTGTAGTAAAACTGTGCTGATAAAATGAGTCAATGTGGCAGAAAAACCTGCTTAGTGAAATGGACTATTAATAAAAGCTGGTGAATTGTTGTTATCAGTGAGTCTCAAACACACTCAGAAGAGCTGAAGAGTCTTACCGTACGTTCACACCGAAAGCGGCGAGAGCGTCAAAGTAGCCGGAAGTCATTCATTTTCAATGAGAGCCGGCGGCGATAGGCGTCGATAAGCGGCGAGGAGCAGCGCGGCGCGTCTTCGCCGGCGTGAGCGTCGAGGAGAGTTGAAATGAAGTCAACTTTATGGTAATGAGCTATGACGCGGTTCGGCGGCAAGCAATCAGAATGAAGACGTCCACCGCTTGATAGCAGTTCAGAGAACACAGACCTGTGAACTTTGGTTCCGACCACAGTTGTTCCCAAGGGTTTGTTTATTGCGGTCGCCGGATTTCCCATTATTTACAATGTTTTCTTACAGGAACATGCATTAAATAAGTTACTGACGAGTTACTGATGTTCATTAATGTTATATAAATTTATCTTTAAAAAGCGGGAATCTCACGCGATGTGACAGTACAAAACAGTACTGCTGCTTCAGGATATTTCAGACATATGGACACATATTGGATAAATAGAGCAAAGGCACACCACATGCAACTTGATCTTCCATTGTTGTATGAATTTGATAAGAAGTGCGCAACATTTTCACGCTAAAAACATGTCTTTATGCAGGAATGTAACTGATATGCTGCAATGGCTCCTTTAAGTACGAGATCAATGTAGCGAGTTTTGACGCTCTCGCCGCAGGAGCTGAAGGCAGAGAGCGTTGTCGCCAGGGCGGCCAGAGCGACCTTGGACGCTCTCGCCGCTTTCGGTGTGAACGTACGGTTAATGGAGCCTTTGTTATTATCGAGTGTCTCATCGTCATGTCTGCTCTTGAATCAGTGTTTTCAGCCTCTCATATCTTGGAGGAAATTTGCAGATAGAACCACGCCCCCTTTGATACGCTAGAGTCACTAGACACGCCCCTCTCTGCTGATTGGCTGAAGTGTGTTTTGGGACACTGTGGTCAAAAGTGTTTGGTGAAAGTCGCTCAGAGCATCTTTAATGATCAACAGAAACACACAGTTGTCCACTATAAACTGGTGTAGTGTCAGGAAGACAAAGAGTGAGGCTGATCTGAGAGGAAGCTGCAGAAGCACAGGAAGAGCTGCTGCTGTTTAAACAAGAGCTCAACATATATATATATATATAAAGCAGAAGACGAGTGTCAGACACACAGAATGGCTGATAGGAGTCCTCTGTTTCTGCTGCTCATCTTCTGGACACTCAGCACAGGTAAACACTGCTGCATTTACTCTGATGGACATTTACATTCACTCTTAGTCTGGACACTGCACACTGCCTTTCTTTAGTACAGACTTTAATCACAACCTTTAGAAGTCCTCTATGGTTGGCGTCATGTCTTCACAGGACTTGGATCGCATCAATGGCGCTGCACATCTCTAGAGGCCTCAGGATGAGAATCTCCAGGTGGAAAAAAACACAAGGAAACTATAAGCGTAGCTGCTGTTCATAGTGTATTTAAACAAGAGATATTACATATATAAACAAACATGTACAGCGTATGAGAGTTTTTTTACACAATGTCTGGTGCATTAAGACAGGGGGAGTGTGTCCTACTGGTGGTTTGTCAAGCCCACTCACCTGCGTGGAGCACACTCGTTCATCATGCGGTTATGTGATGCTTGTGTGTGTACTTTACTAAAGAGATCAGTCTTTAATCTAGTGTTGAACTGAGAGAGTGTGTCTGAGCCTTGGACATTATCAGGAAGGCTATTCCAGAGTGTAGGAGTCATAAAGGAGAAGACCCTTCTCAAATACATCAGCTCTGAAATTATGTGATGGATGATGTTTATGGATTTTGCTGTTCTTGTGAAATGCTGGAAAAGTGCTTAAATGTACTTTGTAAACCCTGTAAATAATTTATAGCAAATTGATTTGCAGGTTTGTTTGGAGAAGAAGAGACTCACGTGTTCGGCAGTTCTGGAGAAACTGTTCATCTGCCCTGTAGAAACACTGATCAGCTCTGCAGAACATCAGGAACTGACTGGCTCTACATGAGTTACAGAGACTCAAAGACGGCTGAACTGATTAGTTTAGGGTTAAATGAGAGAAACTCAGAGAGACTGAATCTGGGCTCTGACCATCAGTAGAGTGACAACAGAAGATGCTGGACTTTACACCTGCAGACAGTGGAGTGGAGACTCTGATTCAGCTGTGTATCTGCATGTTGTTGCTGGTAATTTCCTCCTCATGTGTTCAGTTTAATCAGGGCTGAATTCTGTGTTTCAGCTCATGATTAGTGATTTGTGTCTTCTGTTCAGTTTCAGTCTCTCCATCATCATCATCATCATCATCATCATCATCATCATCATCTTCATCTGATATTGGTCCGGGTCTCTCTCTGACTCTCTCCTGTCGGCTGTATTCAGATTCTGGATTCTCCTGTGAAAGTTTGTTCAGTTCTGAGGATCTTCATCTGTCCTGGTTGGATGAGGCTGGTGTTGATCTGAACACAGACTCCAGATATCAGATCTCTTCTACAGGCTGTATCATCAGTCTGTCTACAACACTCATCAGTGAAGATGAAGATAAACAGTGGAGATGTGGAGTCTATCAGAGAAATCAACTGAAGACCTCAGACACGTTTACTGTCCACTATTCAGGTCAGAGACACATCAGATCTCCAAAGATTTTTTCAAGGGTGTAAGAAAGTAAATGATGGGTAGACAAGCTCTTTGTAGGGAGAAAGTCAACCGAAACTATCTCTGAGGTGTTTAGTTCATTGAGCCTATTCTTATTCATTCATTCATTTTCCTTCAGCTTAGTCCCTTTATTCATCAGGGGTCGCCACAGCAGAATGAACCGCCAACAATTCCAGCATATGTTTTACACAGCGGATGCCCTTTCAGCTGCAAAACAATAGTGGGAAACACCCATACACACATATACACACACACACACACACACACACACACACACACACACACTATGGCCAATTTAGTTAATCAATTTCCCTATGTGTTTGGACTGTGGGGAAAACCGGAGCATACAATTTAACTGAATGTAGAAATTGAATAGCTATGATGATGTCTTCAGTGGAGTGCGTCCACCACCGTTCAGTTATTCCACTTATAAAGTCCATCATGTGAATAACAAATGCGCCATGATAGACACAACTGACTTTTAAAGAGAGTGAGAGCCGAGACTCTGGTTGGTTTAATACACATTATGCTCAAAACACACCAATAACTTATAAAGAGAATAATCACAACCCTGATGGACCATGAGCCAGGCCTTTAATCTGTCATCAAAATAGCAGAAGTGGATTCAGACACAGCCTTAGTGCTTTTGCACCATCTGCTGCAGAGATCACACTTAGATTGTTGAAATAGAGCCCATACAGTATCTTTTTATATTTATATATATGAAAAATAAGATCATGCCATTGACAAAACCATTAATCCTGCATCATCAGTGTAATTGTAGAGTAAATGCATTCACACCACCTCTGAGCTGATGACTTCAATAATCTATAGTGGGTCATTAATGAGACAATTTTATTCAGTGAATAACTGAGACATTCTATAATGAACTAGATGAAATATTTAATGTCTTGAAAACTCTAATCTGAAATAAATTAAACTGTGATCAAATTATAGAGTATAATGATCCACAAAGTCCAAACCCAGCAGGATCTTCTACAGCAGGTCTGATCTGTGTGTTGATCACTTCTGTGCTTTATAGTGGGCAATACTGGAGTTGTCTTGTGTGTTGACTAGTTCTACTGTGATTGTCATGTTGTCCAGTGTGATTTATCAGAGCTAATGTTGATGTTTTACAGCTAAAGCTGAAGCAGAGACATTCTGTGTGATTAAACAGCAGTGACTCCAGCGCTCTTCACAACACCAGCAGCAGCTTCAGCTCAGTCGTCACACTCCTCTGCTGTTATGTTTGAGTTAGTTTCAGCAGCTTGTTTTTATGTCTAATTGTCGATAACCAAGTCCAGCTAACTGAGTATAGTACCCACATACAAAGAACGGAGCCCTGCTCTATATTGTGTTTATTGCTGATCAGGGCCTGCAGCAGTCAGGGGGCGGAGCTACAGAATCAGTGTGATAAAGTCTGTAATATTAACTGTGTGATATCATTAATTAACATTGTGCTTTAATCCATTTCCTCATCAGTCTGGCTTCATATGATAAATGAAAGATGAATTTGACTGTGATTGTTACAACTTGCTTTGTCTGTCAATAAATTTCCTTTAGTGGAAACTCTAGACTGTGTTCATCATTTAATTGGGTGCTGGAGAAAAATAAAACATGTGAGACCTGTGAAACAGACCTCATGGACTAAAGTCTTCCTTAGTGCTCTGTGTTTGCTGTCTGGGTTATTTTCTTTATTAAACTGTAAATAAATGCATGATATGATTCATATAGTGCTGATTAGCAGCCTCCACCAAACGCTTCTACATTACACTCTAACATATACTGGGTTGTTTCAGTGTTGGGTCAAATGTAGACAAATCCAGCACTGGGTTAATGTTTTAAACGAGATTGTAGTGTTTGTGGGTCTGCCCACATTTGACCCAGCATTGTGTTACAACAACCCAACATGTTTAAGAGTGCACTCTGGGTTTCAGGAGCGCTGCATGATTTACACTGACAGTGATTGTAATTATCACAGACCCAGAGCTCCATGGCGAACCTGACATGTTTAATGTGAACTTCATTCAGTAACACTGAAACATCAGAAACACTGATGATTAATCTGCTCAATAACCCTGTAAATACTGAACACATCTATATCCAACACATTGAATTGAATTTATTGAATGGGATAGCCCCTTGAAATGAATCATCTCATTTTCGAGGGGGTCCCTAAAAAGTTCATAAATCAAACAGAGTACAACATAACGTTTTCAAAATGTTACGGGAACCAACTTAGAATGTTATTTTTTGTTCTAAATGTTAGAGACAGAGAGAGCTTAATCAATAAAATGTTATTAAAATTGGCTTTATTGGCAGAAAACAAAGCATTTGTCAAACAATTTAATTTTTATATGCTGTTTCTGTTTGTGTGCATCTCTTAGTCACTTTCTCTATCGTCCAGTTGTCTTTCTGCTTCCTGAAACAAAGCACAAATAACAATATTTTACAAATAAGTTCACTTTGTATTTAAGTTTTTTTGATTTGCTATTTAAACAAAGTGATGCAAAACGGGAAAATTATGGTTGCACTGGTCTGGAAATAGCAACACATTGCGGCTAACACGTCTTGCGCCTTATTGCGCCAGGTGTATGTTAGGGCCCTCAGTGTCACTTGATCGAGACCTGCTTGAAGAGGTGGTCTCAGTACGGTTTCAAACAAACCCTGGAGGTTAGTGGTGAGAATATGATTCGTACTAAAACAGGCCCAACCGCAAAAAGGATTGCGTCTTTTGGACTAATCCAGCTGCCGTAGGCCGATGCGCTGTGCATTATTTGATATGGAGGAAAAATATTTGTTGACAGCGCTTTACCAACAGAGAGAGAAGGAGAGAGAGAGACAGAGAGGGGAAAACCCTAAAAAACATGTATAATTTGTCTAAAGCAGGCATATAATCAGCCAGTGCAGTCGTCCCTTCATAGTAAAAAGTGGCATTTTGTGTCTGCCGGTTTGTTTACTTGCGGGAGTTCATTGGCATTTTTCCACATGTGAATTCTGACCAATCAAAAAGCAGTTTAGGAAATATGTTCAACAACATCTGGCCAATGAGAGATGTGGATTTTGTCAGATGATTGCATTTCGGTTCTTTTTAACTGGTTCGGACTAAAGCCAACAATGTGGTAAGAAAACGACCCAAAGATGGAATTAAATGCAACAATGTATCATTTATTGCCCTTGGTCCAGACCAAATGAAGCAAACTACAGATAAAGCACCCTAAATCTCTTCTATTCTGTTGTGGGGGTAATTGTGTCAGTCCTGAAATCACAAAGCACTTTTTAAAATCAATATTTAACTTTACTGTGAAAGTATGTTCTAACGTTCCTGCTGGAAAAACAGCTTAAAACAGTCAAAGTTTTGTTAACTGGTTTAAGCTGTTTTTTCACAAGGGGTTTTAATTTATTTTTGACAGTACAGTGGATATTTTAGGCTAAATATACTAGACTACCTCCAATTAAACATTGACGAAAAACTTTCATCTACACATAAAGATGCAATTAAAAGCCAAAACTTTTATAAACACGAGCTCACTACGTTAGCCTAACGCTAGCGTTACCTATGCTAAGGTGCTAACCATCTGTATAAAATAAATATTTGACAGAAATATGTAAATTACCAGTAAGAAAAGAGTCAGGAACATTTGTATGTAATATTTCAGTGCTTTTAGGGACTAAACTTACCTGAAATTGGTGAAAACAGCCACATGACCAGTTCTGTTGACAGCCAGAATGAGTGCCGTTTCTTAGGGTTCTTCAAATGAGTTCGCGAATCAGATTAGAATGTCTGGATGAGCTGATCTGAGATCTGTGTGTGTTGTGAAGGACAGATCTATCCATCCTCGAAATCATGATCAGCAATGCAGCGATTGGCTGACGGCACAGCAGCATGATGACATCATCTGATTAATATTCAATTATCCATGTGAGTAAAATTACATCAAACTAGCAGTAAACCGTTTGTTAAATATGACACACGATAACCTTCCACATTTGTTGTGAGCTGCAGGCTTTACACTTTCATGTGTCGAGAGTATTCATCATGTATTTCAATGCATATCAGTGTATTTAGTTCTACATATAGAAAAGATTTTCTTTATTATAGTAGCCGGTTTTTAATCGGTGTAAAGAATAACTGGTTGTTAAAAAAAAAGCGTTTTCATATTGGTAAAGGCGTCTGCAACTTTTGTGAAGCATCAAATCACCGTCATATTAACTGTCAAAACATGTTTATGACTGCATAAATGCATTATTGCTTTAAAAAAGTCACATATTCTGCATTTCTATTATACACAATTTGCACTAAAGCTATCTAAAAAGTTCATTTCAATAAGTTTTCTCTTTGCACCACCAGGTGGCAGTCTTTGTACTTTCATTTCGAGGGTGCAGATTGCATACGTTTTATTAATATATATATTACTTTATTAATTTTATTAATAACTATAACTTTATATATATAGTTAAAAAATATTTACTATTTTCCCAAGTGTATATAACTACTACTGTAGGAAAATATCAGAATTCAGCACATACTTTCAGTATTTTCTTTGCTTGAACTGAGCTGATCTAATCCTGTTTATATGAATTGAACCTGCTCCCGACCAGGTTTGACCTAGCAGAACTGTTGCTATGACAACAACTCTCGGATCAGCTTTGAAGAACGAAACGATCCTGGATCGTGTCAAATCGTCAACATCCAAATCCAGCTAACTGAGTAATCCACGTACGAAGAACAGACCCCAGATCAATGCTTTGAATCACTTTAATCACGTGACCAGGTGTTTTGAAACACTTTGGTCACGTGACCTGGGTGTTTCGGGTCATGCTTCGGTGCAGTTTAGAAACACTTGCGCTTCGAGATCTCGACACTGTGTCGAAACGTCAGTTTCACGTTAGCCATCCCTAGCTATTAGAATACGCTTATTTCACGCGGCCGCCATTTTAAAAAAGCCAAAGCTAGGCTGCGGTGGGAAGAAACCCGGAAGTATAGGACCAGCACTGTAAACACTGCAGTAACATGCTGTACACTACAAACCTCCGGCTGTTGCCGAGATTTCAAAATGCAGAAATGGTGTAAACATCACTTTAATATTATTCAGTAAGGTTATTATAAACAATTAAAAACTATTTAGCATTAAACAACATCACAATCTCTGTAAGAGTAATACGATTAAGTTTCCTCCTAGATTTTAGTTCATGGCACCAGTTAAACACCGTGGGGATGCTTTTGACGGTTTTTCTTTAAATTCAGTATCGTGACAAGTCTAATATAGTGAAAGAATCAGTTCATTAACTCGAGTTTGATAAATGGCATCTAAAACGTGTGTTTGGGAAAGAAAACGTTAGCTAACTAATGCCATTTCCCTTAACTTAGCTGAAAATGAGCTCTGATATCCCTTTTTATTTTTACCATTCATTCAGAACGGACCTTCGGGTAACTCGGAAGGCGATGAAATGATAAATTTGTGTCATTTTCTCTTCGCTGATAAGATATACAGCCAGGTACACAATGTTGCTATGTAACTCCCAACGATACTTCCGGGTTTCTTCCCACTGCAACCTCGATTTTGCTTTTAATAATGGCGGCCGCGTGAAATCAGTCTATTAGTGCTGCGGTACGAAGTTTGCTTTCACTTTCAAATGGCCATAAAAACACACCTTTTTTGCATTTTAGTCTGCGATGTCAGAAAGGTTCTCTTTGTACCGTTATTATGTTTCCATAGAATGACCAAAACAGAACATCCTCTTAAAGTCATATTCAAAACGTTATTATATGACTAAAGGAGAACCATGTGAAAACGTTCTGTTAATGTTAGAAAAGTTCTCTTTGTAATGTTATTATGCGACCATAGAATGACCAAAACAGAACATCCTCTTAAAGTCATATTCAAAACGTTGTTTTATGATTAAAAGAGAACGTTTTAAGAACATCCCTAATGTTTTGTAAAGGTTCTGGACTTTTGTTACCTTTAGGGAACTTTTAGGGAACGTTGCGCAAAGTCGCGACTACGCCTACTACCTGGGATATTCTCTAAATATTCTACATGTTTGTTAATAACATTGTTTGTTTTCTTTTTTGTTTCCAAAAATAAAACACTCTCTATAACCATTTAACATATTCAATTTTACAGTAGCAATGTGGAAAAAAGTTTAAAGCATTGCATTTTCTTATATTCTAGTGCTCATTGTATAACGTGTAACAAATTAAACAAAAAAAAAAGAAAACAATTTTAAAAATCTGGTATATTAAACAGGAATAATATTGCTGACACATAATACTTATTTTTATAATTGTATGAAATGCTAATTAATTGTCACTTTAAATCTGTGCTTTTCCACTATTTTTTAAACCATTAGGTTTTACTTATTTGCCTGCAATAAGTATTTGAACATGGCATTTTGTATATTTTAATAAGTACAGGTTAAAATTAGTATGTTAATTGTCTTTCTGTCTTGATATTGAAAGAAATCATGTTCTTATAACATTTCTGTAATGTGACTGTGAGAATGTTCTTACTTTGGTTTTATGAAACATTGTGAAAATGTTTTCTAAGAGAACATTGTTTCATCTGATGCCATTGCAATACTCTTTAAATGTTTTAAAAATGTTGCAGATAAAATGTGCTAGCTTTGTTCAGATGTTTTATTGCTAGAATATTCTTCAAAGCACATTCCACATCTCACATCTCAATGATGTTCTTAAGACATTTCTCTAATGTGACTGTGAGAATGTTCTTTCTTGGTTTTATAAAACATTGTGAAAACGTTTTCTAAGAGAACGTTGTTTAATCTGTTCCCTTACAAATATTTTTAAAACATTGCTAGAATGCTCTTTTTCATTGTTTTGGGAAAAACATTTTTTGAATATTCATTGGATATTACATTGAAATGTTTTTTTTAAACATTAACACAACCTGTAGGGAATGTTAGCCAAAGTTGAGAGAACGTTCCCTTCTAGCTGGGTATATGATCTTATTATCTGAGCTTTAATCTTGTTAAAGCCCTCATGAACAGATATGTGTCTAAACAAAGTGCTGCGGCTCATAGAAAGAGGATCTGAGACAGAGCGATTCCATCATCAGCTAAACTGGTCTACAGTCGATGGACCACTCCTGAATGTGTTAAACCAGTGTGGTCAAACTAGCTGAGTTCCCAGCAGAACAACAGATCCAAACCACAAGAGCGAGATCACAGCTCTGAAAACAGCAGATCAGCAGGATCAGCTACACTGTAGGATCTGTGTGTGTGTGTGCGTGATTCACTTTGCCAAACGGCCCCCCAAGTTCACGGGTGTGTATTACACCAGGGTCAGCCCTGTGTCCGTGCCTGTCTTGCTTGAGGAGATTGCTGTACTCCTGGCAAAGGATGTCATGAAGGATCATGGAGACGTCTTTCAGGAATCAGTCTTGTGTTCTTGAGTCATTAATGTCCTCTCTGACCGTGTTGATCTGTGCTGAGTTCATCCTTACCGCTCCACAACCCTCTGCTCATACAGTCCAGATCTAAGATTATGTGATCCTCTGGATAAGGAGAAGCAGACAGACATGAGTGTAGACATGTGGGGCAGTTGTGGTTTGATGATTGGGGAGTTGGACATGTAATCGTAAGAGTGCAGGTTCAATTCCTGGTCCCAGCTGGAATTAAAGATGGTGGGAGTGAATGAACCACACTCTCTCCATCTTGGAGATGCAGCTGAGTAAAGCACTGAACCCCTGATTGCTCCTGGGCCAAACAAGTTTCTTTTAGATGCTATTTAACAGGTTTTTTTTTTTTTTTGAAGTGTTTCCAGCTTCCTGATTAATGCAGTTGTGTTTTAGTGTGGTTTATTTATAAACTAATTTCGAGAGGATCGTGTGCTTATGATCAACAGGGCTGGCTCCTCATTAGCTCTGTAATCTGCTCTATTAGATGATTATGGAAGCATTATAAATGACCAGAGTTTTCACTGCAGTTATCTTCATCTTGAAGCTTCCCCCCTTCCACCCCTACTTCACCCCTTTTTTCCGATAGGGCACACGGTGGCCCAGTGGCTACCCCTGCTGTCTCACAGCAAGAACACCGCTGGTCCAACCTCCTATCAGGCCGGTTGGTGTTTCTGTGTGGAGTTTACATGTTCTCCCCGTGTTCGCGCGGGATTCCCCCGGAGTTTTCGAGACCTACCTGAGCTCGAACTCCCCTCTCACCCCTCTAAGGGAGGGAGCCCCGGGCTCGAGGATATTACGAGATTAGGGCTCTCTCCCAGGACAGCATGCCCATTATGCTTTATTGATTATCAGCTAAGTGTGAACTCTTGGTTGTGTATGCTAATGCAGAGAGATGTGTGTTTAGGCTAGTTTTACACTGACAGAAGCCGCTTTTCCACTGTGGTGCTGAAGCGTTCCACTCCGTGCCAAACCGGGCCAGACAGCACGGATACGGTTTCATTTTCCCCATTCGTTCTGCAACAAAACTCTTTGAATCATTACACAAAACGCACCAGTAGTTGCCTTGATAACGCAATGTAAACAGCTCCCTTTGTTCAATTAAACTGAAATAAAAGCCGAAACGAGTTTCTCCATGTTCATACCTGCATGACTAAACACTGTTATGCTGCTCTCTCACATAGGGTTGCTAAATATAGGTACAAGTCACAGCACCCATATTTATTTAGAGGTCATATGTTGAGCAGCTCTGGGCAAATTTTATTAGGAGGGAAAATGACTGAAATGTAACGTGATGATTGGAAATTACTGGAGGGGAAATAAATAATTTATTTAAAATCTCTGAACATAACAGAAAAATAAACAACGAAAAGGCAACAATAATAGTGTATTTGTATTATAGTGGCAGAAATATATTTTTGGACAGGCCTTGTGAAAAGTGAGCGGGCACATTTTATATCACTAATATAAAATACAGCACTTCAATTATTTCATAACAATCTATTAAATTGCACAGCGCTTTTACATCAAAAGTTGATAATGATATTAAATACACTACATTTGATGGTAAAATATATTCCTTTAAGCGATGGCTGTTATTTGTTTTAGCATTCAAACATTAAATAACAAATGCAGCAAGTGAAATAAAAACTGAATATGAAACAACACATAGGCCTAGCATATCCTGATATAACGCATATAAAGGACTATTTAGCTAAATGCTGCTCTTTTATCTTTGTATTTTTATCATTTTATATGTCATTCATTCATTTTCTTTTCGGCTTAGTCTCTTTATTAATCCAGGGTCGCCACAGCGGAATGAACCAACTTATCCCTCAACTCTCCCTCAGGAGGCCAATACGGAAGTAACTGAAACTGAAATTTCACTAGTCCTGGCTCCATTTTAGAGCAAATGTCAATTGAGCCCACTGTTAGAATGGCCAACTTTACAGCAGAAAAAAGGTGTTTACAGCCTGCTACAAAGAACCATTTTGGTTCATACAGCTAACATTACCCTTCGTGACAATATATTTAGTTTGCATAATTAAAGGCGTGGCCACTTGATTGACAGCTAGGTCTCGCTGGTCGCTGTCACTTCACCTTAGCTGACTCTGGCAGATTAGCCACTGAACTCGGCATATTCATTCTATTTTTGTGATGTTTTATGTGGCTTTCCCATGTGAGTAAAGTTACAGTATATACTTGCAACCATCTCTATTAATGCATTTGTTTTGTTTAAGATCATTTATCATTTATAATGTTCTTTAGAGCTGTAAAGCACTCCAGAATCTGACAGATTGATTAGCTGTAGGCTCTTGATCAGTCGTCTGAAGTGTTTTCACACGGTGTTGCTAGATTTCATCAATAGTCCTGCATTTACTACATTTTATATTTGTTACTTAATTAACTAACGAGCTATAGACAAATTCCTACTTGACGTTCTAGAAAATATTCTGTGCAGCTCCCCATTACATATTAAAGATCACCGAGAACAAACAGAAACATGCTACATGCCCACATACATGTTCAACTTATATTTAACTGAATCATATGCTCAACAGCCAAATGTGGAAAACTGCTCATTTTATTTTTATAAAACATTTGTCAACAAGTATATTTGTATGAGTAAAAGCTAATTTATTTATTTATAAATGTGTTTATTTATTTATTCATTCACTTGACTTGTTTATTGGTGCATATATAGGCTATAATTTAACTCATACAACAGTGCCTTGGACCGCTACAGTGCCTCTCCGTAAAGCTTTCAAACTAAAGTACAAAGAATTAAAGAAAGATTGGACTTTCTCCGGTGACGCCCGACATCACAGCACGACATTACCGTGCTTCAGATGGTATAGCTGGCATTAAATTACAAAAACAAGCCGTCTGGGCTTTGAATTAAAAAGTGCATTGATTTCCTCGTTGTTCAAAGAGTCTGCAAGTTCGTGTTCCATGGATATATCAATGTTGTCGTGGATTGTGGACATCAATGATGTTAAGCGCGTCTTTATTCGATAAGCAGCAGAAATTTCAGTCTTTCAGCAGCGCATGTAGTTGCTGGTAAAGTTCTCTCCTGGATCAGAGCCACTTTTTGTACAGTGCTGCATGCAAAAAACTCACGCTCAGTCAGGTGAAATAAAGGTCTCATTGCCTAGGATGTCAATCAGAATAATCGAGCTTCAGTGACAAATAAAACAATAGGCTATTGTATTATTGTAAGATTTTAGATGATGGGTTGTAATCATATTATACACAGTTAAATATATTCAAATCAATGAAATAATAACTTTAGTAAAATATGTTGGTCTGAATGTGATGAGCCAGTGATTGCCTTCTCTGCCAGACACTGCTCTGTGGTTTTAAAACCCTTTTCAAAATGGTATGGTTTAGATCAGTATCTTTTTTCTATTAAATGTAGTGGTGTTTACTTGTGGATGTTTTACTAGCGATGTTCCACTGAGCCAGCTGTGGTAGCTTGGCAACAAAGCCGCGACGTCAACACACAGAATCTGTCAGCACAGTTTAGCACAGTTGTCTAACCATTCCAGGCTGAGATCATTTTGTAATCATGTCGCACCGTTCCAGACTCAATGGAGAAACAAGCAAAACCATAACAAAGTGTTTTTAGAACGGTTCTCCACAATAGTGGAAAAGTGTCTAGAGTGTGTCTGCTTCCAGAACTGAGCTAGGGTCACCGGGTCACTCGGATCCAGAGTTTAGTTGCTGATATAAGAAAGATCTACCGCCTACAGTCGATGTTGATATTCCAGCTATCAGAAGCAGTGTTGGGTCTAAATTACAGTAACAGGGTCAGACAGGAGCTCTAGACAGAATGAAGGCTGATTTATACTTCTGCGTCAAACACCGGCGTATGCTAAGGTGCTGACACATAGCCCTTCGCCGTGGCCGTCGGCGTGGCTGACATGCACCTCTCAAAAATTGTAACTACACGTCGCAACGACACGTAGCGCAAGCTCTGTGATTGGTCGGCTTGGTAGCGCTGATAATCTGGGCGGGACCGAGAGCCGCGCGAATGGCGCGAGCCTGATGGAGCGATTGTTTACAAGTGTGGAGTCCCGTGAAGGAGCTCCGGATGGAAAGTTTTGTTCTGTGTTTACCTCATAGTTAAAGTTGTTGCACGTCTGCCAGTTCCTGCCTCAAAATGAGCGAGTTTGAGCCACAAGTTTGAGCCACATCCCGGAAGTGTTCAGGAAAAGCAAAACAGCAGAGAAAAAACTTGACACAGAGGAACATTTACACCTCACTGCCAACTAGCGTTTTGGAAGTGTTAATGCAGACCAACATTGACAGCGCGCACAAGTATAAATGCACAGCTACGTGTGTTGCATGCGCCGTGGGTCACGCCAGTCACTTGACGCAGAAGTATAAACCAGGCTTAAGGTTCCACTGTGCCTCCGTGACGCCCTTCCTTCAGTTAATATTCTATGAAAAACTAATGCATCAAACTAGTGTTAAGCTGTGGTTTACTGTAAAGACGGCCCGCAGACGTGAAACAGAAACCCAGAGGGGCTGTGACAGAAACATTCACACCAGCAGCTAAACTGGTTGACGGACCAATCCTGAATGTGTTAAACCAGTGTGGTCAAACTAACTGAGTTCCCAGCAGAACAACAGATCCAAACCACAAGAGCGAGATCACAGCTCTGAGAACAGCAGAACTGATGCAGGGTCAGCTACACTGTAGGATCTGTGTGTGTGTGTGTGTGTGTGTGTGTGTGTGTGTGTGTGTGTGTGTGTGTGTGTGTGTGTGTGTGTGTGTGTGTGTGTTTGTGTGTGTGTATGTGTGTGTGTGTGTGTGTGTGTTTGTGTGTGTGTGTGCGTGTGTGTGTGCGTGTGTGTGTGTGTGTGTGTGTGTGTGTGTGTGTGTGTGTGTCAGTATATCATGAGTCTGGAATAACTGCAAGAATATTTCACTGTTAAACTTGATAAAAACAGAGTGCTGCAGCTTAAAGACGCCTCTCATATGGAGACTGATCCCTCATGCAGTGTTCAGGTGTGAGTTTCTCAGACTTCAACAGAGCGTCCAAATCTTGATGCTTCTGTGGGTCTCGTCTATCAAATCAGAGATTTGTTCTGTATTCTCTATTGGATTCGGATCAGGGGATTGGCTGGGCCATTCTACAGCTTGATTTTCTTTCTCTGAAAGCATCTGAGAGTCTTCTTGGCTGTGATTTGAATCATTATTTTGCTGAAATAGGTTCATCTTCATCCTCCTGCTGATGCAGAGGCTTGCTGAAGAACTACTGAAAGATTTCAGCTGCTGTCTGGGCTTTCACTGCTCAACTACACCTCCCTTTCTTCATGTGTTCAACACTTTTTCATTTCATTTTATTACACAGAACTTTATTTGTAAACTAGTTGGATTTATTGTATTTGCATATATGGATTTCTTTAGTTGCTATCAATATTCGGTGAAAGTTTCAAGTCAGCAGCACCTTTAGAAATGTTTTCTGAGAGAAATGGTGACGTGAATGGATACTTATATTCCCCACTGTAAGTGTAGCACGATGAACTTGACATGTTAAAACCACACACTCTCCAACCTAGAAGAACTGTGTCATGATTATCTAAATGCTACTGTTATATAAACATAAAGCTGAACAAACAAGAGGAATCCATCCAGATATCAGAAATATTACACTTTTATATGACTGTGTATTAGCACTGATAATCACAGCAGTGTCGTCTTTATTGTGTATTTCTGACACACTGAATGGAGATGAAACATCGGCGGTCATGGCTGTGTTTAATCATCTGTTTCTGTTTTCCTAAAGAGAGCAGCGGACTAGAGACAAACATCGAACATTCTGTGAAACATCACCCTGAAGATGAATCCTAATGTTTATTGGGCACCTCTGTCTGACAGCTTCATTTATAACTATAAATGTACCACAGCAGTATCTTTACTGTTATGAACACACAGCATTATCAACACTGTCCTACAGGAGGTGCTGTGATCAAGATTAACAGAGTTTGGCTTTTTTACATGAGATTTCATTAGTGCTGGGCATGCGGCACGGTGGCTCAGTGGTTAGCACTGTGGCCTCACAGCAAGAAGATCACTGGTTTGAGTCTCGGCTGGGTCAATTGATGTTTCTGTGTGGAGTTTGCATGTTCTCCCTGTGTTGGTGTGGGTTTTCTTCAGGGGTCTGTTCTTCGTACGTGGATTACTCAGTTAGCTGGATTTGGATATTGACGATTTTACATGATCCAGGATCGTTTCGTTCTTCAAAACTGATCTGAGAGTTGTTGTCATAGCAACAGTTCTGCTGGCTTAAACCTGATCGGGAGCAGGTTCAATTCATATAAACAGGATTAGATCAGCTCAGTTCAAGCAAAGAAAATACAGAAAGTATGTGCTGAATTCTGATATTTTCCTACAGTAGTAGTTATATACACTTGGGAAAAGAGTAAATATTTTTAAACTATGTATATAAAGTTATAGTCATTAATAAAATAAATAAAGTTATACATATTAATAAAACTTATCCAATCTGCACTCTCGAAATGAGAGTACAAAGACTGCCACCTGGTGGTGCAAAGAGAAAACTTATTAATATGAACTTTTTAGATCACTTTAGTACAATTTGTTAATAATAGAAATGCACAATATGTGACTTTTTTTTAAAGCAATAATACATTTATGCAGTCATAAACATGTTTTGATAGTTAATATGACGGTGATTTGATGCTTCACAATAGTTGCAGACGCCTTTACCAATATCAAAATGCTTTTGTAAACAACCAGTTATTCTTTACACCGATTAAAAAACGGCTACTATAATAAAGAAAATCTTCTCTAAATGTAGAACTAAATACACTGATATGCATTGAAAATAGGGTTGGGCATCTAAGCTATAATGCCGATCTGATACGCATCTCGATACAAAGAATACGATCCGATATATTAGCGATACATTTGTGATATTGCGATGCAACACGATACGATTCACACCCATATCACGATACGATGCAATATTTCAGCACTAACTAATTAGATCAAGTTTATGAGATGATGTGAAAGAGGATGCTGTGCCATTGAATGAGTTTGATTATTTATTAACCAAGTAAAACCAAGACTTTTTTTACAAACTGGCTCTTCTCTCAGAGCCAGAGTGTCAGTTTACAGTAGAGGGCCATTTTAGAACATATAGCACATATTATTTAAGTATTTTCAAGATAAACAGAATGTATAAGTGCAATATATATTATAAATGTATATATTTGCACTCTTTCAACATAAATAAATTTAGCATTGCACAACAAGAATTGTGATTTAACTTTTCAACTATGAAAACAAGTTTTACAAAGATATATTTTGCCACTGATTATTCAAAACTTAAGGTGGTGAACTAGCAGTGTTATGCTGCTTTGAAACATCACTGTCACTGTAAACAACAGGCTAATATAAATATAACAAACCAGCAATCTTCTTGCTGTGAGGTGGTCAAACTACCCACTGTGCCACCGTGACACCCAATTATTTTTATCATTATTATTATTAATATTATTATTATTATAATTAAATAAAAATTAACAGGAGGAGGTGTTTAAAACATTCGTTCTCCGTGACACTAGGCTGAATATCTTTGCAGATGAACAATGCAGTAGCATTCGTTATTGGCGTAGAGCGCACAAAACTGTTGCGCATGGAAAAAAAAACTTTCAATGCTTTTCTCACCACTTTTGGAGCTGGTAGCTTCAGTTGAAGCAGAGCAGGAAGCCGGGGATGCAGGAACACTGGAAGATGCTTTCACAACAACACCGTGGCGCCGCTTCAAGTGAGATATCAGATTAGTCGTACTGCCCGCGTATTTTACAGATGCGCGACACATTTTGCAAATTGCATCTGTCCTGTCATGTCGTCCATCCTTAAATCCATAATGTTGCCATACTTTAGATTTAAAACTCAGTGGGGAATAAAATGTTTGTTTTGCTTCTCGCGCTTTCTGAGGGCGCTCCACTAGCTTCATCCGCACACCTGATACACTGAGTTGTAGTGTGTGCACATCCGCAAATCCGTTGCTAAGGCTTACTTTATGTAGGTCGATTAAATTATGCGCCAAAAACAGGTTGACAACACTTGCTAATAAATAAAAAATACATTCTATATTAAAAATATAAGCTGTATCTCGGAAAAATCGATGCATCTCGAAAAAACCGATGCATCTCGATTTGCTTCCAAAATTTCATTCATCCTCTGCTGCTCAACCGATGCACTCGCATCGTGCACGCGCATGACCGCGTATCGATACATATCGGTTAATCTTCCCATCCCTAATTGAAAAACATGATGAATAATCGACACATGAAAGTGTAAAGCCTGCAGTTCACAACAAATGTGGAAAGTTATTGCATTTACTGCTAATTTGATGTAATTTTGCTCACATGGATAATTGAACATTAATCAGATGATGTCATTACGCTGCTGTGCCGTCAGCCAATCGTTGCATTGCTGATCATGATTTCGAGGATGGATAGATCTGTCCTTCACAACACACACAGCGATCTCAGATCAGTTCATCCAGACATTCTAATCTGATTAACGAACTTGTTTAGAGAACCAAATTAGCGAGAGATCAGTTATCAAGATTAAAAGATCCAGGATCTGCCAAATCATCTTAGATCATTTAAGCGAGGTACGAAGAACGGACCCCAGGTGCTCCGGTTTCCTTATAATGGATTTCAATGGGGAGGAAACACTAAGCATGCTGATTGCACTCACTGAGCTCACAAGAGCTCACTCTGAAACTATTATGAGTAAATCCTGATAGAAATTTGGTTTTCCCTGGTTATTGTTTAGGTGCATTAAACCATGTTAAGCGTTTTCCTTATAGACTTCAGTGGGGGAGAAACAGCTTAATAATGCTCGCTCTTTACAGTGTTTACTGTTAATTACAGGTAAAGTGTGACAGAAATGTGGGTTTCTCTGCTTGTTTAGGGACATTAAGACACATGAAGTGTTTTATAATGTCTCCTTTAAATGAGTTAAATGATTGAGCTTGGGTTTGTGTCTTGATTTCAGTTGTGTTTATTGGTTTATAGTAATATGTTGTGTGATTTGTGTTTGTGTATTGGTTATTAAGCTGGACTTCTGATATAAACACTGATGTGAAGCAAATAAATCCTCAATAAAGTGCTTCAGTGACCCTACATTACATCTCTAGATTGTCTTTCATTTCATTTCAGCGCTTTGTGTTTTTCTTTCTGATCATTATGCTGTGACTATTTGAGGGACTTTTATTTTGACACTTCCTGTAGGCCCCATATAAAGAGGAAGGCCTGTGTGATTGTGGAGGGAAACACTGTTTGGACTGGAGCACTAGCTGTGTTTGTGAGCTGTTTCTGGACTTCTTTGACTCTTTCTCTTAGACTCTATTGATGGACAATAGACCTTTTACGCAAAAACTGGAAGTACGTCAACAACGTGTAAACCCAGTTCCGGTATGAGTTTTTTTGGCGGAGAAATGGCAGCTAGAGTGTTTTCGGCGAGCCTGAGTTGTCTTCCGAAGTTAATTAAATAAGTAATTAAATACATACAATTAACATAGGGGAGAGCAGGGCAGAACCTAACACAGGGCCAGTTGTAACACACTTGTTTTAAATACTTCCACACATGCATGATAAAGCTTAGTGTATTTACTACATGTCACAGCAATAATTTGTTTCATTGTTAAAAAAATTAATTTTATTTTTTTAGTTGAGTTTCGTGAACAGCTTATATTATTAACATTAATTTGTTCAGGTAGAAATGCATAACGGTACACATTGACTAGCATTAACTAAATACACTATGAACAATCTTACCTGCAGGTGGGATAGAGGTAAAGCTGGTTTTATATTTGCACATTCAGACTTTCCCCTTAACAAAATAATTTCTTTAAAGTATTATTTGCAAACTCTAACGAGCGAAATCATATTAGCAGCCAATGACTATCAAAGTACAGCATTATTCACAGTCAAATAACCAGCGTTAATGTTGTTTTCAAGTCATATTTGCATGCTAATTTCGATCGAATATTCAAAGTAACATGGTAAATAATAAAGAGACTTCTAAATGAACGAATGTGTGAATATAAAACCAACTTTACCTCAATGCAGGTGGGTGTGTCACGTAGTCGTGATCCATCCTTACTGCACCATGTCGCTATCTTCACACTGTTTAGACTGACGTTCTGTCATATACTGACTCCCTTCTCAAAGGAGCTGTAAAGTTGTTCCAAGGGAATAGGCTCGGGACAACACCACTCTTCAGGAGACGAATGATGCAGCCACCACTGTAATCATCCGGAGCGAAGTGCCGTGTGAAGTGTGTGTGTGTGTGTGTGTGTGTGTGTGTGTGTGTGTGTGTGTGTGTGTGTGTGTGTGTGTGTGTGTGTGTGTGTGTGTGTGTGTGTGTGTGTGTGTGTGTGTGTTTCTCAGTCTGACCGCTAGATGTCAGTGAAGCCGCGCTGAAGTCTCGATGAGGACTGAGATTAAACAGCAAACTCAGCATTTCCTCCCTCATTTAGACAATCCTGCAGAAATAAACACATTTCAGCCTTTACTCTTGCTTTATTGTTGGACTGGTGAATTTACAGCACTTTTATACTGGTTTCACGGCTCAATTTCTGCAATATCAGAGAGTTTTTAAAGCTATCGGCCTATTGGAGACAGTGAAAGTCAGGGAATTTCAGTCATGGAGAATAGTTTATTGTTTATTTGTCAGTTTCAGTTTGCATTTAAAAGACATTTATAGCTTTATTGTTGAGCAAATCTGCTGTGTCGAGGGTATTTTCAGCTCCATTATTGATTTGATGCTCATCAACTGGCAGTCACTGGAGTCAAATGCAGACACTGAACCTGTTAACTAAGGCTAAATATTCACTAAACCAGAGTTAATGTGTGTTTACCATGCTCAGCTGTGCTAACCCCTGATTAACTGTGCTTTTACAACACCAAACATAGTTTTACCATGGTATTTGTAGTAAAACTGTGCTGATAAAATGAGTCAATGTGGCAGAAAAACCTGCTTAGTGAAATGGACTATTAATAAAAGCTGGTGAATTGTTGTTATCAGTGAGTCTCAAACACACTCAGAAGAGCTGAAGAGTCTTAATGGAGCCTTTGTTATTATCGAGTGTCTCATCGTCATGTCTGCTCTTGAATCAGTGTTTTCAGCCTCTCATATCTTGGAGGAAATTTGCAGATAGAACCACGCCCCCTTTGATACGCTAGAGTCACTAGACACGCCCCTCTCTGCTGATTGGCTGAAGTGTGTTTTGGGACACTGTGGTCAAAAGTGTTTGGTGAAAGTCGCTCAGAGCATCTTTAAAGATCAACAGAAACACACAGTTGTCCACTATAAACTGGTGTAGTGTCAGGAAGACAAAGAGTGAGGCTGATCTGAGAGGAAGCTGCAGAAGCACAGGAAGAGCTGCTGCTGTTTAAACAAGAGCTCAACATATATATATATATATATATATATATATATATATAAAGCAGAAGACGAGTGTCAGACACACAGAATGGCTGATAGGAGTCCTCTGTTTCTGCTGCTCATCTTCTGGACACTCAGCACAGGTAAACACTGCTGCATTTACTCTGATGGACATTTACATTCACTCTTAGTCTGGACACTGCACACTGCCTTTCTTTAGTACAGACTTTAATCTGCTTTATTGATTAAGAGCAAGTGTTTGATCTGTATTGATCAAGTCCTTTATTATTGATAGTGTACAGCACATCCTTTATTATTCCTGACTGCACTCAAACTAAACAGTGTGCCTCAATATAATGCAGAACAGGTTCATGTCGTGTGTGTGTGTGTGTGTGTGTGTGTGTGTGTGTGTGTGTGTGTGTGTGTGTGTGTGTGTGTGTGTGTGTGTGTGTGTGTGTGTGTGTGAACAGATCTCTGATGGAGAAGCTTCATTCTGCTGCATTAGTACAAGAGAAACTTTGGATTCAGTCTGATGCTTTCTGCTCTCCAATGCTTGATCATTTCAGTTATTACAGGCTTCATATGTGCTGGAAATTTTTGAAAAGGCAGGAATTTATTTAGATAAAGTGCTTGAAAATGTAATTGATGTGTTTTCATAATGTTTCTTTCTAAATGTTTATTAGTTAACTAAAATAAAATAAATATTTTTGCTTTGTATAAAGTGTAAACTCTGGAGTCTTCATGTGTCTGTAGTGTGATCTGTCTGTCTGTTTTACTTGCATCCTTTAAATGAAAATAAAGATAAATGTAAGATGAGGGATTCATGAACTCTTGTGTGCTGTTGGGTCATTTTCATCCACTCTGGGCTGATTTTGAGTCTTAACTTGGCCACATAATTCTCTCTGTTTCAGCAAATTTGATGATTTTTTAGTGACATCTTATTTTAATACATATTTTGGGAAAATGCTTTAACAATCTTCAACAATACACTCTTGGTGCTGTTTTCTCCCCATTGACTTCCATTCTAATCACATGTGTTGATTGTAAAGCTTTGACAGCTATACTCCACTGTTTTACTTCACTGAACTCCATATAAAAGCCTGAAACTCTTCAGCACAGACATGTCTAAAGGGTTAATGCTGATAAACTGATGATCAACAATATAAATAAGTAATCTTCCTCTTCCCAATCAAGTGTGCCGCAAGCCTGCGTTTGAGTGAAGGTTTCGGTCGTTAGATCGCCCCCTGGGGGTTGGCTGCAGTACAAGTCATAAAGCCCGCCTCCTCCGTGTTAATGAAGGAGACTTGAGCCCAAATAAAAAATGATTACACTTGCAATAAAATGTCCTGAAAGATGGTTCTGGTGGATTAAGGCACTGGTTATTGTGCTGAAATAGGTGCAGATCTTCATTTTTGTAAACAGTTTGTTTTTAGCAGTAATTTAATGCTGGGCGTGTCATCGTGATTGACAGCTGTGATTGACAGTTTCTCAAAGCAGCGCCTCTGAGCTTCGGCAGGAGACTGAAGTGTTATTATTGGATTTCTGTGTTATTTTACCATGACAAAATGAGTTCAGCAGTAAACTACAGTTTCTGACATACATGATCTGGTGGAACACTGTTTATTCGCTAAGGTCAGGGCTTTTTTCGGGCTTTATTAGTTTGCTGATACACGCCTAACCACCCAGATAGCAAAACACACTCGGGCCAGTTCGGCTAGATTCTCGCCTGCCGGAGACTTACCCCTCAGAGCTCAGACTGACTACCTCTGCTGGACCTACTCCAGATGCCTGGACTCACTGCCCGATTCCAGCCCGAGTCAATCGAGCCAGATGCGGCGGCCGAGCGAGCCGGCGCTGCCGCATGCGAGCCAGAATCAGCCCGCGACGCCGCGAGTAGGTTATGCGCTGCGGCACGGAGCTGGCGCGATTGAATATATAAAACCCTCATATTTGTTAACGTTATTACATCCATTTGTGTTGATATGACAGCAAACGCATGCTGAGCAGTTCGGGGGGCGTGGTTGATTTTACATAAAGCGTTTGGTTGGAAGCTCGACTCCGCTAATTTTCGCGGCTCCTCCTCTGGATCCATCAGACAGTACTTCTGCGCATGTCTGGCTCCAATTTCAGCAGTCTTTTGCGACAGTTTGTGCCCGTCAAGCAGGCGTTTTGCCCTCAAGGCGTTCAATGGGAAAAGGGGCTGTCGCGTCGTCCATATTTTTTACAGTCATTGTTCCCAACAGGGAAAACCAGCAACAGTCACGAATGGATGGTTTTCTGCTGTCATGGACTTACAATCAACAAATGACATTATAATGGAAGATAAGGGGGAGAACAGCACCAACATAAGTGGGAGTAATTCTGAACAATACACAAGGGTCAAAGACACATTTAAGATGAGTAAATTACATCTAACAAAAGCAAATGACAGTAATTCAGTGTTGGGCTCGAGGCCAACATGACATCAAATGTTTCCTTAAAATACTATAATAAATAGCATCTGCTATAATGTGATGAAGTATAGACATGTAAATGTGTCATTTAGCACATTTGAAGTGCTGGAAAAGGGACCTGGAAAGTGCTTAAATTTGACTTTGTAAAAGGTGTATAGATTTGTTGATAAAATTAAGTTATTAATTAATCAGTTAATAATATATAGAACAGTGATCTCTCAGGTGTTGTGTGTTTCAGGTGTGTTTGGAGCAGGAGAGACTCATGTGTTCAGCAGATCTGGAGAAACTGTTCATCTGCCCTGTAGAAACACTGATCAACACTGCAGCACATCAGGAACTACATGGCTCTACAACAGTGGCAGACAGACCGTTGTGCTGATTATTTTAGGAGTAAAACAGACAAACTCAGAGAGACTGAATCTGGGCTCTGACTGCTCTCTGACCATCAGTAGAGTCACAACAGGAGATGCTGGACTTTACATCTGCACACAGCGTAGAGGAGACCAGAAACAAGGACCTGATTCAGTTGTGTTTCTGCATGTTGTTGCTGGTAATTTCCTCCTCATGTGTTCAGTTTAATCAGGGCTGAATTCTGTGTTTCAGCTCATGATTAGTGATTTGTGTCTTCTGTTCAGTTTCAGTCTCTCCATCATCATCATCATCATCATCATCTTCATCTGATATTGGTCCGGGTCTCTCTCTGACTCTCTCCTGTCGGCTGTTCATATATTCTGGATTCTCCTGTGGTGATTTGTTCAGATTAGTGGATCTTCATCTGTCCTGGGTGAATGAGGCTGGTGTTGATCTGAACACAGACTCCAGATATCAGATCTCTTCTACAGGCTGTATCATCAGTCTGTCTACAACACTCATCAGTGAAGATGAAGATAAACAGTGGAGATGTGGAGTCTATCAGAGAAATCAACTGAAGACCTCAGACACGTTTACTGTCCACTATTCAGGTCAGAGAATCATCCTTTATTCCTCATATCTTTTGCCAAAATGGTCAGAGTGTGAGTTTAGTGGAGTGTGATTGAGCTGAATGATCATCTCCATCATCTCTTACAGCTCCAGATCTCACAGCTAAAGCAGAGCCGACACCACAGACTGAAACAGCAGCAGACACAACTGAAGGTGGAGCAGTGTTCATCTCACATCACTGATTTACAGAGTTCAATACTGGAGATAACTAGTTCAGCTGTGATGTTCTGCAGTGTTTAATCTGATCTTCATCTTTTACAGCTGGAGCTCAAACAGCAGCAGCAGAGACTCCAGACCACAGCACAAACTCCACTTCTATAACAGGTACATGATGATGATGATGATGATGATGATGATGATGATGAGTGTGTGTGCTGTTCATGCTTGTCTTTTATTTTCTATTTGCATTTCTAAGGGTTTGACCACATGGTTGTTGGTGACTAGCAGGAATGCTACATTTCTGTTAACAATTATATCTCATTCTAGATCAGGGGTGCCCAAACTCAGTACTGGAGGGCCGGTGTCCAGCAAAGTTTAGCTTCATTTTAGGAACTATAATATGCAGGACACCGACCCTCCAGGACCGAGTTTGGACACTCCTGGTCTAGATAGTGTTGGGCAGAGCGAGGCGTTGTGAAACCCCGAGGTGTTTGGAGACCTGTCTCTACAGGGACATTCAGTGCTCATTTTCAGGGATTACTCTAAAACACTTGAAGAAGCAGTGAAGTGAGCGATCATGACCCATGTTGACTGAGGATATCAAGAGATTGATTGCAGTGGTTAATGCTCCTGACTGACATGCAGACACATCTGAGTCAAATCCACGGTGGAGCAACTATAGTCTATATTGAAGATCTATAATGTCTGTAATCTGACATGTGAATGAACTCTTAGTGACTAAATATGTGTTATATTGATCATCAAAGCATAAAGACATTAAGTCAACATTTCTGAATATCTGCACAAGCCTGCATTCACACTCGGGACACTGGACATACAAATGTCTTATTAAAAATCCACTAAATGAGTAAATCTGAGATCAGAAACACAAACTGTGAAGATCCACAAAGTCCAAACCCAGCAGGATCTTCTACAGCAGGTCTGATCTGTGTGTTGATCACTTCTGTGCTTTATAGTGGGCAATACTGGAGTTGTCTTGTGTGTTGACTAGTTCTACTGTGATTGTCATGTTGTCCAGTGTGATTTATCAGAGCTAATGTTGATGTTTTACAGCTAAAGCTGAAGCAGAGACATTCTGTGTGATTAAACAGCAGTGACTCCAGCGCTCTTCACAACACCAGCAGCAGCTTCAGCTCAGTCTACACACTCCTCTGCTCTTCTCTCCTGCACTGTACACAGATATCACACACATGGGGAATGTAGCCCTTTATTTGTTTTAAATATTTTCTTTGTTTTAGCTTAGATCCCTGTCAATTTTACACTGTTGTTTTATTTTGCACTGTCTGGAGTCAGCACCTGCGCTTTTCACTCATCATATACACGTGCTGCTGATGATGTGACAATACAAGTGATTTGATTTGTAGAGTTGGAGAATCATTGATCCATTAAAGATCATTAAAGATCATCACTGATTTTAGACCCTTTTTAAGTCCACCAGAGAAGAAGAATACTTGTGTTGCTGATCGCTTCAGCTCAGTGTAGTTTGATGAATCTGCTGTAAAATGGCAGATGAAGAGCTTTGTGGTGATTATTAAAGCACTGACAGTGGTCCACACTCAGTGCTCTACTTAGGGCCCCTAGAAGTCTAGCATCAGCTCTGAGACACAGTGTTAGTTTAATGCTGTTTGTTCTTCCTCTTTCTGTGTTTCTGCTTTGTTCTCAGAAAACCCCACGCCAGGAGTTTATATTGAGACACATATGTAGTCTGGTTTGCTGGAGCGTGTGAGTAAGTGTGTGGGTGAAACCAGTGTGGTAATAACTGATTTCAACACCCAAGAACAACAGGAGTAAACCACAAGAGTGAGATCACAGCTCTGAAAATCTAATGCAAATTTAATGCACAATATCAGGATAATGTGCTTAATAATCACAAAATATGTATAAAACTATAAAACAGCAAAGAATAAACATGTTTAAATCAGATTAAGTGCATGAAAAGAGTTTTAAAAGACTGTAAAAGCACATATAAACAGTGTCAGTCAGCTCACTCGTCATCATTTACTCTAAACACAGAGCTGAAACTACCATAGAGAAGGAGCACACTGTGCTTTAATGAGCTTTATGGGTTCATTCTTCAGATAATATTAGTGAAGGTTACAGAAGAACAAGCACTGAAAACCCTCATGTGTTAAACAATTAGGTAAAGTTGACTGAACATTACTTACAATTTAGCAGTTTGGTCCAATCAACTTAAAAAATGAGTTAATTTAATTTATGTACCATGAAAATGTATAAACTTAAGATTTCAAGTGTAGTGAACTCAAAATCATGATTAATCAGTGATCTTTTTTGATGTTTATCTTAAGGAAAAGCGCGTCATCCAACAGCTCAGACATTTTGTGTTTTGTTTTGAGAAAAGTTTTAAAGACATTGGGGGTTTCTTAACTTTATTTTGGGACATTATTCTCTAATTCAACATATTTTCCATCAAAGAAATAAACTGTATATATGCATAATCAACTAAAATAATAAACTGTCAGTGATTTGGAGTAAAATAAACATTGAGTGTGTTGAAATGTGTTGATCTGCTTTTGTGCTGATTTAAGGACTTGCAGATAATGGAGGAATGAATCTTCATAATGATGGTGTCCAAAACATCCACTCTTATTCAGACAGCACCAATACACTTTCCAACACTCAGTTATCTGGACAATAAGGAAGTGCTCAGCCTGAGCTTAAACCACAAGATTTCCCAACCAGGACTTCACAATACAAACAGTGTGAAGTAGCTCCAAGAAACCAAGCTCTCAACCACAACTGAGTCTATTCTTCATTCACCCATATATAGACACACACACACACACACACACACACACACACACACACTGAAAACCCCAATGAGTTGACTGAACTAAATTAACTGAGTAAACTCATTGCCTCAATTTAATTGAGTAATGGAGTCTCCCAAAACTTGCATATTAAAGTTTATTTAACTTGCCGGTTGTGTCGACTATACCTAAACTGTTCAGTTCACCAAACTTGTCCACTATAAACTGGTGTAGTGTCAGGAAGACAAAGAGTGAGGCTGATCTGAGAGGAAGCTGCAGAAGCACAGGAAGAGCTGCTGCTGTTTAAACAAGAGCTCAACATATATATATATATATATATAAAGCAGAAGACGAGTGTCAGACACACAGAATGGCTGATAGGAGTCCTCTGTTTCTGCTGCTCATCTTCTGGACACTCAGCACAGGTAAACACTGCTGTTCATCATCTACAAGATTATAAACTCAGCACTTCAGCTCATTATTCTGGCTGTTTTAGGAGGCTGTGATGTTTGCAGTAATGGATTGTGAGTCAGTGTGTGACTCTGGACCTCAGTGTTTTATAATGTAGCGGCAGGTTTTGGGCAACATTTAGAGAGTCATTGATTGGGTCAAAATGATTGAGTTTATGTCATGAAGATATTTAAAATCTAGTTCTAATCTTATATTTTTGTGAGTAATTTGCATTTCTACACATTTTATTTTGACACTGTAAAGGTGATTTCCTCAATATTTAGATGTTTGGATCTCTCAGACTCCAGATTTTGAATCAGTTGTTTCTTGGGCAAATGTCCTATTATAACTAAGAACACATCAATGTAAAGTTGAATGAAGAAATGATTCAGCTTTCAGATGACGTATAAATCTCATTTTAATCAATTAGACTGATATGACTGGTGTTGTGGTCCAGCAGCACAAATGTCTTTAAACTCTGCTGCAGTGTTCTGTATATTTTAAAAGATTTAGAAAGTGAACAAAACCCCTGTATTTAACATTTACAGTGTTCATATTTACAATATTTACAATAGTTTATATGATGGTGTATTTCTAAAAGTATTTTCATTTTGGAGAAAAATGATAAGCACTAAAATGTCTACTGAATGTAATTAAAGGTTAAATAACATCTTTATTTGCTGTTTTTATTTGTTATCATGCAGTGAATTATGACATTTAATATTATGTGTTTCAGGTGTGTTTATAGCAGGAGAGACTCGTGTGTTCAGCAGATCTGGAGAAACTGTTCATCTGCCCTGTAGAAACACTGATCAACACTGCAACACATCAGAAACTACATGGCTCAACAGCAGTTACAGACAGACAGCAGCAGTGGCAATGTTTACTTTAGGGGTGAAGCAGACAAACTCAGAGAGACTGAATCTGGGCTCTGACTGCTCTCTGATCATCAGTAGAGTCACAACAGAAGATGCTGGACTTTACACCTGTCAACAGTGGAGTGGAAACCAACAACAAGGACCTGATTCACGTGTGTTTCTGCATGTTGTTGCTGGTAATTTCCTGCTCATGTGTTCAGTTTAATCAGGGCTGAATTCTGTGTTTCAGCTCATGATTAGTGATTTGTGTCTTCTGTTCACTTTCAGTCTCTTCATCATCTTCATCATCATCTTCATCTGATATTGGTCCGGGTCTCTCTCTGACTCTCTCCTGTCGGCTGTATTCAGATGCTGGACTCTCCTGTGATGATTTGTTCAGATCTCAGCATTTTCGTCTGTCCTGGGTGAATGAGGCTGGTGTTGATCTGAACACAGACTCCAGATATCAGATCTCTTCTACAGGCTGTATCATCAGTCTGTCTACAACACTCATCAGTGAAGATGAAGATAAACAGTGGAGATGTGGAGTCTATCAGAGAAATCAACTGAAGACCTCAGACACGTTTACTGTCCACTATTCAGGTCAGAACATCAGACACTTTAACACTCACATTAACATCACTGAACCACAGTAAACCTGACAGAAGAGTCACTCTACCCTAGTAGCAAAGAATTCTGGTCCAGATTTTGCAAGAAGCTGGCACAGTAGGCATTCATCCGGCACTGGTATACAGCATGTGGGCCAAACATGGCCCGGGTTTGGCAGAGGCGGCACCGTCTTTAAGGCGGCACACAAGATCTGGGTCAGATGAAAAACGTAGTATTTGGCCCAGAATTAAAAATTTGAAAGTGGGCCATGTGAGTTTGGCCAGTCTTGACCCACATTTAAAAAACACTAAACTCATTTTTGAGTAAAAAATAATTCTATCAATCAGGTCACTTTGAGAAAAAGCGTGCCCATAGTGTGCCTAAAGCGCATCACTCCATGGGTTTATCAATTTCATTGCAATCGTGACACACCAACCTATCTGGCCCAGTTCAGACCCAGTTATGAGTTATTAACTTGGCTGAGACTTGGCCCAGATATGGTCCGTGTTTGGCCCTTGTCTGGAAGCCAGATTTGGTCCAGTCATGTACCGTAATTCACTGCGGCATGTGGGCCAAGCAAAACCTGATTGTGTGGGCCAGAGCTGGGCCAGAGAAATTTTGCTATGTGGGTAAGTGTTAATGAAAATACCTTATTTAAGTAATTTTTTTTAGTTAAAATCTAAAGTAATAGTTTAGTTTAAATGTATTAGTTATGGGGTGGGATGGGGGGGGGGGGGGGTAATAATAGAGAAGGGTCTGTCTCTGGCACATGCACTCTCAGATAAGCACACATTTAATACATTCTGTCCCGAGCATCTGTCACTCTGACCCGTGTCATTGATACATATTTCCAGCCCTGAGTCTGTTTATAACAGCTGATATTCTATCTTTAATTTAATGATAAAATCTGAATACTCTATATTAGCCTTCATATTGATCTTGATATTCAGTAAAAGTGTTTTTATGTATTCAGATTAAACTCTGTACATTACAGTTGTAAACTGAAGCTGCTGTTGTTGTGAATATATATACGCTCTGTTTATATCAGCTTACATTTACACATTTACTCTAACTAAAGAACACTGGCAGCATGTGTTTCTCATTACCCATACTGTAAAACCTGGTCAAAAGACTGAAGGCCACAACACATCTCTGCTGGTCTCTTTTGTTGAGTTTAATTATAGTTTAGCCTAGATTATATACAGTATAGGTTACTCTGGTCACTTTTTTTAACGAGACATTTACTCAGTTTGTTTTGTTTTACAGCCGCAGATCTGCCAAATACAGCAGAGCCAAAACACGAGAATCCACAAGCAGAAACAGCAGCAGCAGACACAACTGAAGGTGGAGCAGTGTTTCTCTCACATCACTGCACAATACTAGAGTTATAGTGTGTGTTGATGAGTTATTAAACTGATGTTCTGCTGCTGTATGATTCATATTCACCTTCATCTTCTACATCTGAAGCTAAAACAACACCAGCAGTGACTCCTGACCACAACACAAACACAACAATGAAAAAACCCATGAACAGTGTCTCACATCAGAGCTGTATTTATGAGTTTATTATGCATTATAATGAGTTATTATGAATGTTTATGAGTTATCTCAATTGTTTTTGACTAAATAAACTATGACTGACCTATATTCATTAGCCTTATTTGGTAACGTTCATCTTTTACAGCTAAAAGAACAGCAGCAGCAGCAGCAGCAGTGACTCCACTTCACAACACAAACCCTAAAACAAACAAACCCAGAGCTGCTTCACCTGGGCTCCGTTCTTCGTACCTCGCTTAAATGATCTAAGATGATTTGGCAGATCTTGATAACTGATCTCTCGCTAATTTGGTTCTTCAAGCAAGTTCGTGAATCAGATTAGAATGTCTGGATGAACTGATCTGAGATCTGTGTGTGTTGTGAAGGACAGATCTATCCATCCTCGAAATCATGATCAGCAATGCAGCGATTGGCTGACGGCACAGCAGCGTAATGACATCATCTAATTAATATTCAATTATCCATGTCAGCAAAATTACATCAAATAAGCAGTAAACGGTTTGTTAAATATGAGATGCAATAACTTTACACCTTGTTGTGGGCTGCATGCTTGGCTCTTTCATGTGTCGAGAGCAATTTAGTTTTACAGTTAGAGCGGATTTTCCTTACTAAAGTAGTATTATAGTAGCCGTTTTTTTAATCGGTGTAAATAATAACTGGATACAAAAGCATTTTGATGTTGGTAAAGGTGTCTGCAACCTTTGTGAAGCATCAAATCACCGACATATTAACTGTCAAAACATGTTCATGACTGCATAAATGTATTATTGCTTTTAAAGTCACATATTGTGCATTTCTATTATACACAAATTGTACTAAAGCGATCTAAAAAGTTCATATTAATAAGTTTTCTCTAAGTCTTTGTCCTTTCATTTCGAGGGTGGAGATTGCATAAGTTTATTAATATATAAGTTAAAAGTTAATGCATAAGTAATAATATATATATATATATATATATATATATATATATATATATATATATATATATATATATATATATAACTTTATTTATTTTATTAATAACTATAACTTTATATATATAGTTAAAAATATTTACCATTTTCCCAACTGTATATAACTAGTAATGTAGAAAATATCAGAATTCAGCACATACTTTCTGTGTTATCTGTGCTGGAACTGACCCGATCTAATCCTGTTTATGTGAATTGAGCCTGCTCCCGACCAGGAATGAGCAAGAAGAACTGTTGCTATGACAACAACTCTAGGATCAGCTTTGAAGAACGAAACGATCCTGGATCTTGTCAAATCGTCAATATCCAAATCCAGCTAACTGAGTAATCCACGTACGAAGAACAGACCCCAGGTCTGAACACTGTCTGACAGACATCAGTGCTTTATTATGAGTTTATTATAAGTATTTATGAGTTATCTGGAGTGTTTTTGATTAATTAAAGTATGAAAGACTAATCTGAATCAATAATGTTCATCTTTTACAGCTGCAGCTAAAACAGCAGCCCTGACTCCAACAAACACAACTATACAACCAGCAGGAGCCTCAATAACAACAGTTCCCCTTCGGGGGGAACTCCAGCACTATAAGTGGATTTGATGTTAAAAGGTGTGCGGCATATGCAATCAACTGAGTATATAAGCACGCCTGGCGCCAGCAGACGCTATCCTTTTCGCTTCAGAGCCTTTTCTGATCGAGCTTATGAGGGTTCCTCCTGCTGATCTACAGCCATTTCGAGAGAACGATTTCATCCCGGTCCAGAGCGAGTCCACGCAGCGGCAGACGGTCGAGCTGGGTATCTCCCTTGCCTGGCGTCCCTTTGGGTCCGGTCCTCCAAGAGCGGTGCGTATTGTTGCAAATCCTAAAAGAGCAACACAGTCGTGCAGCACGTCCTTTTCAGGATGGCGCTCCGACTGTGCGTTTCTGGTTGCGGGGGTTTCCTGGCTCCGGATGATGGACACGATCACTTCATTACATGTTTGGGGGTCCAGCATGTTAATGTGGTGCTCGGGGGCGGTTCATGTCGTCACTGCGATGCCATGACCGTTGCGCAGTTGAGATCGCGGTTAGCTTTCGTAAGAGAGCGAGCCACCCCAGTTGCCTCCTGCTCTGCAGCGGGCGCTCGGGCAGATCTGAGGGCTTCAGCGAGAGACAATCCGCCGCCCAAGGGCTCGCGGACCTCTCGCTCCTCCAAGCGCTCCATCCAAGCTTCAGGTACTGGGAGTGATCCGTCTAATCAGATGGTAGCTCTCACGCTCGCTGACACCGGAGATCAGATGTCCTTCGCGGCATCGGAGGGTGGGCTTTCATTGTCCGACGATGATCCGGACCCGCTCGCCCCCTCTGGGCAAGCGAGCGCCGTCAAAATGGATCCTGAAGCGGACATGTTGGCTGTGCTTTCTTGGGCTGCTTCGGCCGTCGGGTTGGAGATGGTTCATCCCCCAGCCCCGCGGCCGGACCGACTAGATGGGTGTTACGTAGAGGATCAGAAGGCGAAGCCTTCGAAGCCTCTCGTCCCCTTCTTCCCGGAAGTGCACAGTAGGCTCACGCAGTCCTGGAGGGCACCTTTCTCTGCCCGCGCTGCATCCGCCTCCGCCCTCACCACCCTGGATGGTGGAGCTGCCAGGGGGTATGAGGCGATCCCGCAGGTGGACCGCGCCATTGCGGTCAATCTTTGTCCGCGTGGTGCCCCCGCTTTGCGTGGTCCGCCCCGTCTCCCGTCCAAAGCCTGTAAGTTTTCTGCCTCCCTCGGAGCTAGAGCTTACAAGGCTGCGGGCCAGGCAGCTTCCGCCTTGCATGCGATGGCCACCTACCAGCGCTACCAAGCGCAGGCGCTGGCCGAGCTGCACGAGGGTGGGTCTAACCCAGGCTTGTTACACGAGCTGCGTACGGCGACCGACTATGCTCTCCGGACCACTAAGTCCGCCGCCTGCGCACTGGGGAGGACGATGTCCACACTTGTGGTACAGGAACGCCACCTCTGGCTAAACCTGGCAGACATGCGCGATGTCGACAAAGTTCGCTTTCTTGACGCGCCCATATTCCAGGCTGGCCTGTTCAGCGACACCGTCGGTGAATTCACCCAGGAGTTCAAGGCGGTGAAGAAGCAGTCGGATGCGATGGACAAAGTCATCTATCGGCGGGGCGGTAAGCCCGCTCCATCCCCGGCCGAGCCATCCACCTCCGCTGCTCCTCGCCGAGGGTGCCCGCCAACGGCCGATGCCCCGCCCCCACCTCCGCCTCCGGCGAAGCGGGCGCGTCGAGCATGCCGGAAGCCGGTAGCCCCTCCTGCCCAGGGCGCCGCTAAGTCCGGTAAACGGACCGCGAAGGGTCCCTGAGACAGGCCATGCGGAGAAGAGGAGTCTTGCTCTTTCCCCGCTGGAGGACGGGGCCCAAATTCCAACGGTACTTTTCAGTTCCACCAAAGTTTCGATCAAAGAGCATTTTCTCCCTTCCCCGGATGTGACAGCTCAAGCCCCGCCAGTCTGGGACGCGCTGCCTCTTAGCTCGCAGGGCTTGCATGCTCCGCCAGCAGCTCTCGGGCGCTGGGGGGATGGTCTCCCTTCTCTCAGCCCCCAAGCCCCCTCTCAGGAGTCAGGGTGCGGAGCCAGAGTGAAACGCTCTCCTCCAGCTCCTCTATGGGACCCTCGCGCTCCCCGGATCAGCACACCCGCTCCTCGCTGCCCCTCCGCGGGTACGTCAACGATTGCTGCGATGACGTCATTAGCGAGGGCTCTGCCTGCCTGGTTAGCGTGGGCCAGCCCCTCGCGATGGCTCATACGCACGAGCAGACTCGGCTACGAACTACAGTTCTCCAAACGGCCTCCCAGGTTCACGGGCGTGTATTTCAGCAGGGTCAATCCCCTGTCCGCCCCTGTCTTGCGAGAGGAGATTGCTGCCCTCCTGGCGAAGGGTGCAATCGAGCCGGTACCTCAAGCCGAGATGGAGAGCGGGTTTTACAGCCCGTACTTCATCGTACCCAAAAAGAGCGGTGGGTCACGGCCAATCCTAGATCTGCGCGTTTTGAATCGCTGCCTTCACAAGCTGTCGTTCAGAATGCTTACGCAGAGGCGCATCCTCCGATGCGTTCGTCCTCAGCATTGGTTTGCAGCCATAGACCTGAAGGACGCGTATTTTCATGTATCCATTCTTCCACGCCACCGTCAGTTTCTGCGGTTTGCGTTCGAAGGTCGAGCATGGCAGTACAAGGTCCTCCCCTTCGGGCTCTCTCTGTCTCCGTGTGTCTTCACCAAACTCTGCGGCTTGCGGGCATCCACGTACTCAATTATCTCGACGACTGGCTGATTTTAGCCCACTCTCGGGAGCAATTGACTGCGCACAGAGATGAGGTGCTCCAGCATCTCCGCCTACTGGGGTTGCAGGTCAACTGGGAAAAGAGCAAACTCGCCCCGGTGCAGAGGATCTCTTTTCTTGGGATGGAGCTGGACTCGGTCACCATGGTAGCGCGCCTCTCCGGAGAGCGCGCTCGCCTGCTGCTGAACTGTCTGAGGGAGCTCGACAGCAAGTTGGTGGTCCCACTGAAATATTTTCAGAGGTTCCTGGGGCATATGGCTTCCGCTGCGGCTGTCACGCCGCTCGGATTGCTCCATATGAGACCACTTCAGCACTGGCTTCAAGATCGAGTTCCGAGACGCGCATGGCATGCGGGTACACACCGAGTCTCTGTTACTGCGCTGTGTCGCCGCACCCTCAGCCCCTGGAACGACCCCTCGTTCCTGCAGGCCGGTGTGCCTCTGGGACAGGCGTCCAGTCATGTTGTTGTTTCGACAGATGCTTCCAGCACAGGCTGGGGAGCCGTGTGTCGCGAGCATGCAGCTGCGGGCCTGTGGGTAGGTGCCCAGCTGCATTGGCACATCAATCGCCTAGAGCTGTTGGCAGTGTTCCTTGCTCTCCGCTGTTTTTTTCCGGCGCTGGAGCAGCAACACGTGCTGGTCAGGATGGACAGTACGGCGGCGGCGGCGTATATCAACCGCATGGGGGGTATGCGCTCTCGCCGCATGTCTCAGCTCGCCCGCCGTCTGCTCCTCTGGAGTCATCCGCGGCTGAAGTCGCTGCGCGCCATTCACATCCCAGGTATGCTCAACCGTGCAGCCGATGTGCTCTCACGGCAGCAGATTCACTCTGGAGAATGGAGACTCCACCCCGAGTCTGTCCAGCTGATATGGGCGCGATTCGGGAAGGCCCAGATCGATCTGTTTGCTTCCCCCGAGAACGCTCATTGCCACTTGTTTTATTCCCTGACCGAGGGCTCTCTCGGCACGTATGCACTGGCCCACAGCTGGCCTCGGGGCATACGCAAGTATGCGTTTCCCCCAGTGAGCCTGATCGCGCAGTTAATGTGCAAGGTCAGGGAGGACGAGGAGCAGGTTTTGTTAGTTGCGCCCCTCTGGCCCTACCGGACCTGGATATCAGAGCTCTCCCTCCTCGCGACGGCCCTCCCTTGGCAGATCCCTTTGAGAGAGGACCTACTTTCTCAGGGACAAGGCACCGTCTGGCACCCTCGTCCCGATCTCTGGAACCTCCACGTGTGGTTCATAGACGCGAGGAAGACTTAGGTAACCTGCCGCCCGCGGTGGTTGATACCATCACTCAGGCTAGAGCCCCCTCTACGAGGCGCGCCTAAGCCCTGAAGTGGAGTCTATTCACTGAGTGGTGTGTCTCTCGCAGAGAAGACCCCCGATCTTGCCAGATCAGTGTTGTGCTCTCTTTCCTTCAAGAGAAGCTGGACAGTAGGCTGTCACCCTACACTCTCAGGGTTTACGTTGCTGCTATCTCCGCTCACCATGACGCGGTGGCTGGCGGCACCGTAAGAAAGCATAACCTCATCATCCGGTTCCTCAGAGGCGCTAGGCGAATTAATCCAACTCGCCCCTCTCTCACGCCCTCTTGGGATCTCGCCCTCGTTCTCACAAGCCTGCGATTTGATCCCTTCGAGCCACTCGATACAGTATCTTTAAGATTTCTGTCCCTGAAGACAGCTCTGCTGGTCGCGTTGGCCTCCATTAAGAGGGTCCGGGACCTGGAGGCATTTTCGGTCAGTGACTCGTGCCTGGAATTCGGGCCTGGATTTTCTCACGTTATCCTGAGACCCCGCCCGGGTTATGTGCCCAAAGTTCCTACCACTCCCTTTAGAGATCAGGTAGTAACTCTGCAAGCGCTGCCCCCGGAGGAGGCAGACCCAGCCCTGTCCTTACTTTGTCCAGTTCGCGCTCTGCGCATTTATGTGGACCGTACTCAGAACTTTAGATCTTCTGAGCAGCTCTTTGTCTGTTATGGCGGACGGCAGCAGGGAAGTGCCGTGTCTAAACAACGTTTATCCCACTGGATTGTGGAGGCCATTACATGTGCTTATTTGAGCAGAGGTCAGCCGCGCCCCCCGGGAGTGCATGCGCACTCCACTCGGAGCGTTGCATCCTCTTGGGCGTGTGTGCGTGGCGCTTCTTTAACAGACATTGTAGAGCTGCGGGCTGGGCGACACCCAACACATTTGCAAGATTTTATAATCTGCGAGTGGAGCCGGTTTCCTCAAGGGTGTTAGGTACCTTTGGTGATTGAGGAAACAACTCGGTAGGTGTTGTACACGCTTGCAGTGCCTTTTTTCCCTAACACGGAGACATGTGCACCCTCCTGTCTGTCAGTAAGTTCCCCATACGGTGAGCCCTGCAGATTCCTCCGAGGCCCCCAGCACTGACTCAGCGGAGGAGTCACTTGCTGGCCCATTACGTAGTAGGTCTGCCCGCTGGTCAGCCCGAGTTTTGGGTATAGGTGCCTGCTATGGCCGATCCCCGCTGGTGATCCCCATATGCTTTTCCGCCACGGTTAAGTTCCCCCCCTGGGCGGACCCGTGCTTTCCCTATCCGCTAACCACCTTCTTATGCGCACTCCCCCTTCTCAGGGTTAGTCCATATGTAATTCCATATGTTCCCTCTATTGGGTGCGGATGGTCTCCGCAGCGTCCTCCCTACTGGGATGGCACGCTTCCCAACGTACTGACGTATTTCCTAGAATTATCTAGACGCTAGCGACTCCCAAAAAAGATACCTATTCCGTAAAACTTCTTTTGAAGTGGGATAAGTAAGGGCCAAGGGCATGTTGGAGGACCTCGCCTCTCATGATCTGGGTGTGTCACGCTTGCCTGACCGCTCTCTCATGGTGGGTGTTGGTAAGGTGCAGTCATTATGGCGCTTTTTAATGGGCTCCCATACGTGGATTTAGAACATCAAATCCACTTATAGTGCTGGAGTTCCCCCCGAAGGGGAACGTTCGAGGTTACTAAAGTAACCCTTCGTTCCCCGAGGAGGGGAACGGAAGCACTATACTCCGTCGCCATAATGACTGTCCCTTAGCTGTTAAAAGTCTCTTCAGCTTAAAAAGGATAGCGTCTGCTGGCGCCAGGTGTGCTTATATACTCAGTTGATTGCATATGCCGCACACCTGCGCAGGCTTGCGCTGCCAATTCATTCTTAATTGTTCAATACTCTTACAGATGAGTAGCTTCTGAACCGAACCTCCCATACGTGGATTTAGAACATCAAATCCACTTATAGTGCTTCCGTTCCCCTCCTCGGGGAACGAAGGGTTACTTTAGTAACCTCGAACGGTACATGATGATGATGATGATGATGATGATGATGATGATGTAATTGAGGATGTTACTCCCATAATTAAACAAAATCTGCATTAGGAGTCATTTACCTCAAGGATATTAACAATATAGATGAAGATGCTGATAATGTTTACATTCAGAACGAGATTAACAGAGAGAGAGAGAGAGAGAGAGAGAGAGAGAGAGTGTGTGTTGCCTATATATGCATGACTGAGGACATCTGCTGGCCATGCGGGAGACTCAGTCTTCAGTGTTGAGTTAGTGTGTTGTAGTCCTGAATGGTCTTTATCTGACTGAGTGCTTCTGTTGTTCAGTGCTTTCAGTTCTGCTTTCTGCTGCTGCTTTGGCTGTTTTCATCGCTGCTGTTCTGTGTTTGATCCAGCGCAGAAGAAGAGCTGGTGAGTCTCACATTTACTCCAATAGGCCTTTTTCACACTTCCTGGTTCCGGTAAGCGAAGCAGTGTACCACAACATCCGGTTTCAATGCGACGGACCAAGAAAGAATGGCAGGTTCATCTCATCGCTGTGATTGCTGCGTTCCCAGCTGATCCAACTCAAAAACGACACTCTTACTTTAATGACCACGATCTCCCGAAAGACGAAGGACAGGGAAAATCATGGATGACAATATTAAAAGGGGTTGAATGCCGTTTCAAGTTATATGTGTATGGGAGTACACTCGTATGCTGTATGCACTTCAAAGCGGAGATTATTATGTTTCAATAAAGATTGGTGGTCTGTGGTTTATTTTGATGAGTAACTATAATATAGACAAAACTCCAGTTAAGCTATCTGCCTTCCACAAACAACTGCTCATCATGGTCATTAATCTATAAGCATGATTTATCCCTACATTGTTGTTATTTTGGAATAGACAGTTCATACAAATGCAAATCTCTTTTTTTTAATTGGTTTGACAGCAAAATTATTTGTTTAGTCAGTTATATAATAAAGATAGTATACTTTTCTTACAATGAAGTCCTTTATTACAAAATCTCAATAACCCAGCAAGTTTTCAACAGTTATTGGTTCAATTCCTTCATAGACATGTTATTCATATATGTTATTTAGAGGTATTAATAAGACCATCCTTCTGATGCATCGTCTTTTGATATTACTAAATCTTATGTCGGCAAATTTTGTTTTACTAAATACCAAGAGTAATGATAGAGCTATTCATACTCTTTTCCAAAAAGAAATCATTACTGTACCTTATATTCAATTTTATTATATGTCTTTATTAAAGGGTGAATTGAAGAAAAGTGTGGCTGTTACCACAGAAATATCATGTTAGAAATAGAATTAAAGAAATATCCTATAAACTCATCCACAGGTTTTATCCAGCAAACGTTTGCAAAAATTTAAAAGTGGGATTGATGTAAATTGTATTTTTGTAACGAATATAAGGAGACAGTTTTACACTTATTTTGGCATTGTACATAGTCAGCTTATGGGGTGAGTTGCAAAATGTATTAATAACGATTCTTTTGTGTTCAAAACCTCTTTCATTATGGATAAATGTACATTTGGGCTTTACTTGATTATCCTAATCTAGAGGAAAATAGTTTTATTTATTTTATTTGCTTATGTTGTTAACAAAATTGTACATTCATAAATGTAAATTTACTAATATGAAACCAGATTTTAAGGTATTGATGACTGAAATATGCTTGTATAATGCTAGTATCAACTCTCTAAACAAGAAAGCCCGACCCACTTTAAAATGTGTGAACTCTACAATGTATTTCATTATTACATATGTTATATTACATTTTGTATATTTGTATTTTATTTATTATTACCCCCTGGTATGTACATTTTTGTATTGTAAAATGTTATTTTCTGTTCTTTAAATAAATAATAAAAATGAATATTATCCACGAGTAGGAGCTAACGTGTTTCCAGACTTGAGAAAACCTTACGAGGATTAAACAACCTGTAATGTATTAACCGATAGCAACTCGCCTGTACAGCTAACTTACCTCGCCATTCACTATATCTGACTCTGATTAAAAGGAAGGAAGGGGTTAGCACAGTTTACAGACGGGACTACTGACAAAACTCATCCTGCTGGATGTTAAATAGCCAGGTTAATCTAGTTTTGAATGGCTTGAATGAGCAGAATTTATGCTGTTGGCTGTGCACCTTACTGGAACCTGACGTGGCAAACGCTGTGTAAGACACATTTTCTGCACAAACTCTGCAAATCGGTATCATCTTTTAAATGCTGTTTTATTAAGGCAGTTTTACACATTCACCGAACAACATCTTCCTGTCCAAATTATGGCAAAGTTGACCGTGAGAAAGTCATCCGCTGTCCCGAGGCTGTCATGTCTCTGCGACTCCTAGCGAACCCGGAAATATCGATACACTGCTTCGAAGGGCGCTTCCGGTGTTCAATTCCGCTGTGAAAAAGGTCTATTACAAACACTTGACTTTAATGAGCAGAAAACAAGAGCAACATTCCTGATCCCTGAGCAAACAACAAAACACCACTGAAGAAGAGCTCATGGCAAACTACTGCTCACAATGCGCACAATGGAGATTCCATTGCTTTTAATGGAGACTCTATTGCTCATGTGCCTCATTTTCTGCCTTCTATTGGTGGCCTGTTAAAAGCAGTCGATCCTAATGGAGAATGTGGCCAAACACAGCACAAACCAGGACAATGTGCTGCTTTTAATGCCTCAAATCTGATGCTCTGGGATCTTTTAATGCTGTCTGTAATGGAAACCAGTAGACTTTCTGTTGTGTTTTCTCCTCAATCCTCAGCAGCTCATCAAAGAGCGAGCGGTGAATCAGCGGTGAGTTCAGTAACGCCAGTCATTTAGATGGACTGATTGATTTAGTGTGTTTAAAGCTCAGTAAAGTGTCCCTCATGCAGTGTTTGTTGTGTAAAGGTCAAAGATGAGAATCAAGTCCACTATCAAACAATCCACATGTCCATTAATCCTGCTGCCAGAGCCCATGTGAGTGGCCCAAATCAGTGATTTCTCCACATCTTCAGGCGGATTGAGTGGATTCAGCTTGATTCTGCTCTTCTGCATTGTGTTTAGGAGCAGACGGAGGATTCAGTCACTTATTCTGAGGTCACTTGTGCTGGGAAAAAGCCGGAGAAATCAGCCAGTGTGAGTAGATTCAGCACAATCAGTGTGTGTGGTGTGTGTGTGTGTGTGTGTGTGTGTGATGATGATGATGATGAGCTGAATCTGTTTCTCAGGATGATGATGGTAATGACTCAGTGACTTACGCCGCCGTCAGCAGAAGAGCTTAATGTGTGCAGAAGAAGAAAAAGAGCCTTCAGGAATAAAGATCAACACAAACAGGCAGAAATCACAGCAGCATCACTGCAGCATTTCAGGAGCACAAGTTTCCCTCAAATGCGCAGATTCAGGACTTTAGTGTGGAGAATTGGAGAGATTTAGAGCAGAACAAACACAGCTGGAATATTACTGCACTGGAAAGAGGACAAAGCAGCTGTTCTGAAGGAGAGAGAGAAAGAAAGAAAGAAAGAAAGAAAGAAAGAAAGAAAGAAAGAAAGAAAGAAAGAAAGAGAGAAAGAAAGAAAGAAAGAAAGAGAGAAAGAAAGAAAGAAAGACAGAAAGAAAGAAAGAAAGAAAGAAAGAAAGAAAGAAAGAAAGAAAGAAAGAGAGAAAGAAAGAAAGAAAGAAAGAGAGAAAGAAAGAAAGAAAGACAGAAAGAAAGAAAGAAAGAAAGAAAGAAAGAAAGAAAGAAAGAAAGAAAGAGAGAAAGAAAGAAAGAAAGACAGAAAGAAAGAAAGAAAGAAAGAAAGAAAGAAAGAAAGAAAGAAAGAAAGAAAGAAAGAGAGAAAGAAAGAAAGAAAGAAAGAGAGAAAGAAAGAAAGAAAGAAAGAAAGAAAGAAAGAAAGAAAGAAAGAAAGAAAGAAAGAAAGAAAGAAAGAGAGAGAGAAAGAAAGAAAGAGAGCAGGAAAATAGGCTGTGTTTGTGGAGGAAAGAGAAGACTGCAGTGGGAGAATTACAGCACTGTCTGTTTGTGTTACAACTTACAATCATCATCTTCATTTGTCTCTTCAACTCATTTGAGGCCCAGTTTTGTCATGTCTTGCTTTATAGAAATGTCTTTTTCATTTGGCACATGATCTCCAACATCATCTCCATGTTTCTAGACTGTATTTGAGCTCCATTCCTTCATGTTGAATCTGCTTTATTTGTGTGCAGGCAGAGATATAAAGCCCTACTTTGCTTTCTACATCACATTAAAAGTACTAAAGTGATCTGATGCTTCTGGAGCAATATTTGACTTCATGTTTGGGGGAATCAAATGTCAAACTAAGAGTCCAATAATGCTTAATTAAAGCTTAATGTGGTGTTGTTCACTTCATCTGTGGATTGAGGCTCGCTCTTTACAGTGTTTACTGTTAATTACAGGTAAAGTGTGACAGAAATGTGGGTTTCTCTGCTTGTTTAGGGACATTAAGACACATGAAGTGTTTTATAATGTCTCCTTTAAATGAGTTAAATGATTGAGCTTGGGTTTGTGTCTTGATTTCAGTTGTGTTTATTGGTTTATAGTAATATGTTGTGTGATTTGTGTTTGTGTATTGGTTATTAAGCTGGACTTCTGATATAAACACTGATGTGAAGCAAATAAATCCTCAATAAAGTGCTTCAGTGACCCTACATTACATCTCTAGATTGTCTTTCATTTCATTTCAGCGCTTTGTGCTTTTCTTTCTGATCATTATGTTGTGACTATTTGAGGGACTTTTATTTTGACACTTCCTGTAGGCCCCATATAAAGAGGAAGGCCTGTGTGATTGTGGAGGGAAACACTGTTTGGACTGGAGCACTAGCTGTGTTTGTGAGCTGTTTCTGGACATCTTTGACTCTTTCTCTTAGACTCTATTGATGGACGATTCTGTCATGGATTTGAATGGGAATATTGGGGCTTTTGATCATGTTTGGGAGGATTTTTGGACACATTCTTCATTGGTGTTTGAGTAAACTAATCTCCTCAGGCTCTTCACTGGACGTCTTGATGAAGGATTATTGATCAACTCAACTGGACAATCAGGGGCCTGTTTCAGTAAGGAGGTTGAAACAACTCAGAGTTTAAACTTGAACTCTGAGTTGATTTACTGAGAGATTAAAAACTCTGAGTTTTCGGTTTCAGAACAGCTGATCTGAGTTGGGTCAATCAACTTCAAGTAGACCAACTCAGAGTTAAGCGCACACACCGTGACTTTAAAAAGGCATTATCAATAGAGCGCAGACATTACGAGTGACTATGGCAACATCTTATAAAAGAGATCAGCATTTCTTTCTCCAGCTGAACTTGATCTGCTCATGCAAAGTTACAGCAAATATGAGTGTATATATTTGAAAAGAAGCAACCATCAGTGAAGAAGAGACAGTTAGCGTGGGAAAACAGCTGCTCAAGTTAATGCCTAATTTCACTTTTTAAGTATTTAAATATTTAAGTATAATAAAATAAGTAATGTAATTTGTGACGTTTATATATTTTTCTAAACTTTTTCACACATTTATTAGTTTTAAATGATTTAACAGTGCACTTGTGTGTCTGCCTTTTTTATTGATCAAGTGATAGAAGTTAATATAACATTTAGAAGGTAAGCAGTACTAAAAATAATTTTTAGAAAGAATAATAATCCCATTAATCTAGTTACAGTGCATGTCGAAGGTTAATTTAATTTAATTATTTATTAAAAAAGGATAAGCCATTCTAGTACAGTTCTTCTGTGTGTGACTAAAATGTAGGCAATATCTATGTTTCCATCCAAATATATTACATAAATTTATGTGCAAAACTGGAATAACGCATAAAAGATGCGAATAAAATTCCATCCAACGAGTCAAAGAGAAAAAAATCGTCACTTCCTGATTAAACTGGCACCAAATATCAACAGTAAAAGCAGAATTTACTGTGGTAGAAGAAGCTGCATCAATTAATTCTTTATTTAGCCTAATTAATGTACTTGTGCCTCGATGTCAGAAGACAATGCTGAAACACAATGAACACGTGGGGGCGTCTGAAGCCATGAGACGTGGAGACTCTTGACTCGCACCAGACGCTCGGAGGTAATTAATAATATACACTAATACTGAAACAGTTCAGGCATTTTAGAATGACTAAAACAATATTTAAGACGTGTTACGCCCTATTCACACGGGGCTTCAGCGTCAACGCTTGACAGAGGGCGTGTCTGAAGTTGGAGCTGAAACGATCGTCATAGAAGCGTCAGCCAATGAAATTCAGTCAGCAATAGGCTACTGTCTGAGCTGGTGTATTTGCATACAGCGATCTGATTGGCTGACGCTTCCGTCGGCGCTTGAAAAGTTGAGCTGGTCCCAACTTCTGCAGCGAGGAACGCTTCTGAAGCGGCGCCGACGGATCCACAATGCAGTTCGGCAACGCCTGACGTCACCCATTCAAAGTGAATGGGAAGCGTTGACGCTGACGCCCCGTGTGAATAGGGCGTTACAGTGTGCTCAGCCTGCTGGTTTGTTCATTTACACACATTTTTATTATCATATGATCATGATCTTTTTTTTAATGTACATACTGTAATTTGTTCAGTAAAAGTCTTTCCATCATAGTTTATGCGCACATTTTCTATCGAATAAAAGTTTATCCTACTCAGTTATGCGCGTTTTTTTATGCATATTTTCAAAAGTTATGTGCATCATGACGTTTCTATCAATCGTTTTTATGCACGTATCCAAAATAAGCATTAAAATAGGTGTGTGGAGACGCAAGGCTATGGTGAGAAATACCGCTTCATCTTTAAAAAAGGGGAGGAGACAGACAGAAACTCTGAGTTTAGAGAATAAAACCTGCTCCTGACCAGGTTAGATTCACAGAGTAAGTTACCACAGTAACTAGCCCCTTTCACACAGTGATACCGGTAAATATCTGGAAAATTTCCGGAACGACTTTACCGGTATATTGAAAAAAGCGCTGTTCACACAGGCGAGGACGTTACGGAAATTTTCCGGAAAAGAGCATTCACACATCCATTCCAAAATACCGGTAAATTCTGACATCATTCACCACAAATGAGCTTTAAACGGCTGCGCTTGTATTTGTAAACATTTGACTAAAATACAAACTCTGTGGATGATCAATATTGTGAACAACTTTCGCAGGATCACTTTCGCATGTCGAGATGTTCATAATATGTGCGTGCAGGCGCTCACAGGCTGTTTCACAGGCACACGCAAAGCTTGAAGGTAAACAAACAACGGCTTATCATAAGCATCTTATCGATAATTATTTACACAGTTGGCATTAAGAAGAACATATAAACATGATCTGACTAACTTCTAGCAGCTAAATGTGTCTGGAAAAATATTCAAAGGCTTTTATTCTCATAAACCGCGCGGACGTAAATGCGTCTGACTGTTGTGATTGGCTAAAGCAGACGTCTCACGTCAGCACGTTCTAGACGTGCACGCGCTTATTACGGGAATCTTCCTTCTGCATTCACACAGCGCAGCATTCCGGCAAATTGCCGGTAATGTTACAACTTCTCTTTCCGGAAAATAGCCAGAACGAATTTACCGGTATTTTCAAAAAGGACCTGTTCACACATACAACCCTTCCGGAAAATTGCCGGCAATTTTCCGGAAAGGTCTGTATGTGTGAAAGGGGCTAATGACTCTGAGTTAAAGTTACCTTTCTTTCAGAAACAGGCTTGACTTACCCTGCTTTCTCGAGTTTAACAAACCTGCCATTCTGAAACTGAAAACCCAGAGTTTCTCTCATTTCAGGTTAAAATACTCTGAGTTTTCACTTAACCTCCTTTCTGAAACAGGCCCCAGGTCAGTTCTGTTGCTTTAGTTAATGACTGTAATATATTGATGTGTGTGTGTGTGTGTGTGTGTGTGTGTGTGTGTGTGTGTGTGTGTGTGTGTTTCTCAGTCTGACCGCTAGATGTCAGTGAAGCCGCGCTGAAGTCTCGATGAGGACTGAGATTAAACAGCAAACTCAGCATTTCCTCCCTCATTTAGACAATCCTGCAGAAATAAACACATTTCAGCCTTTACTCTTGCTTTATTGTTGGACTGGTGAATTTACAGCACTTTTATACTGGTTTCACGGCTCAATTTCTGCAATATCAGAGAGTTTTTAAAGCTATCGGCCTATTGGAGACAGTGAAAGTCAGGGAATTTCAGTCATGGAGAATAGTTTATTGTTTATTTGTCAGTTTCAGTTTGCATTTAAAAGACATTTATAGCTTTATTGTTGAGCAAATCTGCTGTGTCGAGGGTATTTTCAGCTCCATTATTGATTTGATGCTCATCAACTGGCAGTCACTGGAGTCAAATGCAGACACTGAACCTGTTAACTAAGGCTAAATATTCACTAAACCAGAGTTAATGTGTGTTTACCATGCTCAGCTGTGCTAACCCCTGATTAACTGTGCTTTTACAACACCAAACATAGTTTTACCATGGTATTTGTAGTAAAACTGTGCTGATAAAATGAGTCAATGTGGCAGAAAAACCTGCTTAGTGAAATGGACTATTAATAAAAGCTGGTGAATTGTTGTTATCAGTGAGTCTCAAACACACTCAGAAGAGCTGAAGAGTCTTAATGGAGCCTTTGTTATTATCGAGTGTCTCATCGTCATGTCTGCTCTTGAATCAGTGTTTTCAGCCTCTCATATCTTGGAGGAAATTTGCAGATAGAACCACGCCCCCTTTGATACGCTAGAGTCACTAGACACGCCCCTCTCTGCTGATTGGCTGAAGTGTGTTTTGGGACACTGTGGTCAAAAGTGTTTGGTGAAAGTCGCTCAGAGCATCTTTAATGATCAACAGAAACACACAGTTGTCCACTATAAACTGGTGTAGTGTCAGGAAGACAAAGAGTGAGGCTGATCTGAGAGGAAGCTGCAGAAGCACAGGAAGAGCTGCTGCTGTTTAAACAAGAGCTCAACATATATATATATATATATAAAGCAGAAGACGAGTGTCAGACACACAGAATGGCTGATAGGAGTCCTCTGTTTCTGCTGCTCATCTTCTTTTTTTTTTTTATTAGAATATGCAAAAATCATACAAATACAAGAAAATGTCAACATATAACAAATACAAAGCAACGAAACAAAAACAAAACAAAGACAACAACAATATAGTCAGGTACTGGTATGTGCGTGAGTGTGTGTGTGTGAGTGTGTGTATGCATGTAAAGGTAACTTGGTGGACAGGTCAGAGTACATACATAAGGAACAATAACAGTCAATAAATGAAGCAAGTGTCACAGATATAGATAAAACATATAGAAAGAAACCAGTCAGAGGTAGGGAGTAACAACAATGCTAATTAATGTATGATAGTAAAAATTAGAGTAAAAAGAAAGAAAGGACAACAGTAATAACTAACAACAATAATAATAAATCACAAGTGCTACACAAACTACTACTACAAAAAAATTACTTATATTACAACTACTACTGCTTCTACTACAGCCACAACCACGACTACTACTACTAGTACTACAATGTCTACTAATACTGATACTACTACAACGACTAATACTACTGATACTACTATAGCGTTTGCTACAACTAATACAACAACGTCTACTGCTGCTACTACTACTACTACTACTACTACTATTACCACTACTACTACTACTACAATCACTTCTACTACATCTACATCAACAACATCTACTACTGATATTACTACACCAACAACAACTACTACTACTACTACTGTAACTACCACACCATTACTACTTCTGCTACTACTTACATGAACTACTACTTCAAAAATCTCCGTAACAATTACTCAATAACAATCTATACTATTACACTGTCTACTACTTCAACTACAACTACTACTACAACTACTACCGCTACAACTACAACAACTGCAACCTTAATAATGATAATGGTATAAATACTTGTAATAATGATAATGGAAAGATAACAGGACAAGTCAGAACAGTAATAATAATAATAATAATAATGATTTCAAAAAATAAAAGTAATACCATTTATGACAAAGGTGTCGAGGAGAGGGGAGGATGGGAAAATCAGGGAGAGGACAAGTAATAATAATAATAATAATAATAATAATAATAACAAATAATAATAGTAGTAAGTAGTAAGTTTGAAGGGGAGATAGAGGAAAAGAGAAAATAAACTAATGATAATAAACAAAAATTAATAAAATACTACTAATGAAAATAAATAAATAAAATAAAATAAAAAATAAAACAGAAAAGGAAGGGGAGGAGTAGAAGAAAAAGAAAAGAAACAATAAGAGAGAAGAAAAATAAAGTTCAGCAAACAAAGCAACGAGAATAAGCCAAAAAAATAATAAAAAAATAAAAATAAAAATAAAAATAATAATAATAATAATAAAAACTGAATAAATAAAAAAGAAAACACTATATCAATGCTAATTATGAATTATACAATTCCTCATGGAAGAATAATATTAAAATATATGTATGATAGATTATTACTGTAATTTGATAACTATAATATACTCATGCTGGTAATAATACTAATAATAATGATAATAATAAAAATAACAACCGCTGTAACAATAAATTGAGGAGGTTGTAGTTGTGTGATGGGCATTGAGGTATATAGTGTTTGTCAGTTGCTTTGTGATGCATTAAAAAAAGTGTAACGTGTGGCATGGATCAGTCCAGTGCAGTGCCCAGGCTGCCATGCCTACGTTACACTTTACCCTGTGAATTTAGTACATGTAAGTAGATTTTTTTTCTTTCCTTTTTTTTTATTTTATCTGTTGTTGGTCAGGAGAGGCACTGGTATATAAATAATAATAATAATAATAATAATAATTTATGTAATGTAATAATAATAATAAATGGAAAACAAATATTATATATAATAATAATAAAATGAATAAATAACATTGATAGGGACAGGAAAGGGGAACAAATAGAACAAAAGGGAAAGTAAAAAAGTATATAAAGACCGAATTATGATTCTTTTATTTTATTTGTTTACATTATACTTTTTTTCCAATTGATTTATTTATTTTAAATTAGATTAAATATTAGATTTTTTTTTTTTTTTTTTTTCCTCATCTCTACCTGACCCCCTCTCTCCCCTCCCCTCTTGTTTATGTACTGATGAAGGTGTTGTTAGGGAATGGCTTCAGGCAAAGAGGATCTTCAATGGAGATGTATTCTGTTAATAAGTTTTTCCAGTATGATATGTGAATGGTATTTCTTGATTTCCAGTTCATGAGGATAGTTTTCTTTGCGATAGTTAGAGCCACCAGCAGAAACTGACCATTTGTATTATTTATATTGATTGTGGATATGTCACCTAATATGCAGAGGGAGGGACACAGTGGGATGTGACAACCCATTAAGTTGGTGAGTGAGTCAGTAACCTTTTCCCAAAATGATTTAATTGAAGTGCAATGCCATAAGGCATGAAGATATGTGTCTGGAGTGTTTTGTGTGCAATGTGAACATATTTCTGACGTGAAACCCATTTTAAATAATTTCTGCCCAGTTAAATGTGATCTGTGAAGTACTTTGTACTGTATAAGTTGTAAGTTAGCATTTTTAGTCATGGAAAATGTGTTTTTGCAAATTTGAGTCCAGAATGCAGCATTGGGATTAATAGATAAGTCTGTTTGCCATTTAGTGGTTGGTAGAACTAATGCAATGTCTGATTTTGATATCATTTTGTATATTTGGGAGAGCAATTTTTTGGAGGGCGATATATTAATAAACTCTGAGATTTGAGGTGGAAGGTCTAGATTGATTGATTGGTTAGGTAATTTTGACTTAATTGATGATTTGATTTGTAAATATTCCAAAAAGCAATTACTCCCAATGCTGTATGTCTGGGCTATATGGGGAAATGGTGCCAGATTATCATTAATAAAGATATGTTGAAGTTGTGTGATTCCTTTGGCTGCCCATGTGTGAAAGTTAAGTGGCTTCTTGTTGGCTAGGAAATCAAGGTTATTCCAAATTGGGGTGTATTTAGATGGTGTGAGTGGGGAATTTGTGACCTGATGGAATTTCCACCAGGCTGTCAGAGTTGCTTCTATTGTCGGCATTTTAAAACAGTGATGTCTCTTGATTGATTGACTGTGAAAGGGTAATTCTGAAATGTTAATGTCTTTGCATATTGACTGTTCAATGTCTTGCCATGTGTATTCTGATGAGTTAGGTTTAATCCAATTGTGTATGTTTTGAAGCTGATTTGCCAAAAAATAGTTGTAAAAATGTGGTGCTTCTAATCCTCCTTGTGATTTTGGTCTCTGTAGGGTTGTCAATTTTATTCTTGGGGTTTTATTTTTCCAGTAGAATTTTGTTATAATTGAGTCTAGGGATTTGAACCAGGTATGTGTGGGTTGTGTTGGAATCATTGAAAATAAATAGTTTATTTTTGGGAGAATGGACATTTTGGTAACTGATATTCTGCCCATGATGGATAATGGTAAGTTCATCCAGCGTTGCAGATCGTCATCTATTTTTTTAAGTATCGGAGTATAGTTAAGTGCAAACAACTCTGACAGCCTGGCGGAAACATTGATACCCAAATATGTGATATAGTTAGTGCACAGAGGGATTTGTGATGTTTGGGATGTCACATCCACACTGGTGGAATTTAATGGGAGTATAGCAGATTTATTCCAATTGATTGAATATTCCGAAATATTTGAAAAGGTATCAATAAGTTTTATTGTTTCCTGTAATGATGTTTGGGGATTTTGTAAGTATAATAATATGTCATCGGCATAAAGACTTATTTTATGGTGTATGTTTAATGTTTGAATTCCTTTAATATAAATGTTTTGACGGATTGCTGCTGCAAGTGGTTCAATGAATATGGTGAATAAAGAGGGAGAGAGTGGACATCCTTGTCTAGTTCCCCGGTGTAGAGTGAAGCTGCGTGATGTTAGTCCGTTAGTAATGACAGTAGCTGAGGGTGATGTGTAGAGAATTTTGATCCAATTAATAAATGACTCCCCAAAACCAAACCTCTCTAATGTGGAAAACAGGAATTTCCAGTTTACTTTATCGAAAGCCTTTTCAGCGTCGAGGGTGACTATGATAGATTTGTTTTTGTTTATTGATGAGTGGTGTATTAGGTTTATGAGTCTGCGTGTATTGTTTGATGATTGTCTACCTTTAATAAAACCGGTTTGATCTGGATGGATTATGGATGGCATGATTTTTTCTATTCTATGTGAAAGTGCTTTAGCAATTATTTTAGTGTCTACGTTAATTAGTGAGATTGGACGATAGCTTGACGGTAATGTTGGGTCTTTATTGGGTTTGAGGAGAAGTGTAATTGTGGCTGTGTTCATGGTATCTGGAAGCTTTGAATTTTGTTTTGATTCGTTAATCAACCGGATGAAAAGTGGTGATAAAATTGACCAAAAGTGTTTGTAGAACTCAGCAGGGAACCCATCAGGTCCTGGTGATTTATTATTAGGCATGAGTTTAAGAGCATTAGAAATTTCTAGGTGTGATAAGGGGGATTCAAGATTATTTATTTGCTGTTCATTTAGTTGAGGTAAGTTGATATTGCTGAGAAATGAGTGAATGTCATCCTGGGATGGGTTTTTTTCAGGGGAATATAAATTACTGTAAAATTTTTGAAAGATCTGATTTATTTCTTCTGGTGAGTTGGTGGGTTTCCCTGCTGAGTCCTTAATGACTGATATTGTTGTTTTTTCTTTATTGTGTTTGATTTGATTAGCCAGATATTTACCAGATTTGTTACTATGATGGAAGTGTTCTTGTCGTAATCTGTGAATAAGGAATTGAGTGTGTGTATTAATTAATTTATTTAGTTGTGATTTATATTTTCTTAGCAAATCTTGTGTTTCTTCTGTTGGCTTATTTATGTTAATGTCTTCTAGATCTTTAATTTTCTGTTCCAGTTCAGCTTGATGTTCTTTCTCTTTCTTTTTTTTGTAAACGGAATATGAAATTATTTTTCCTCTTAATACTGCCTTTCCTGTTTCCCACAGAAGAGATGGGGATGTTTCAGGGGAGTCATTTATCTCTAGAAAGCATGCCCACTCTCTTTTAAAATTACTGTCAAAATCCTGATCTTGAAGAAGAGAGGTGTTGAATCGCCATCTAGGAATGGGCTTATGTCTGGTGATTATATTCAGTTTTATTGTTACAGGAGCGTGATCACTAATGATTATTGGGTGGATCTTTGATTCAGAAATATTGGATATAATAGAATTACTAGTGAGAAAATAGTCAATGCGGGAGTATGAATGATGAACAGGTGAATAAAATGAGAATGCTTTAATGTCCGGATGTTGGAGGCGCCAACTATCGCCAAGACCCATGTCACTCATGAACTGTTTTATAGAGTCTGTAGATTTCCAGATGTGTTTTTTGCCGATATTATTACATCTGTCTGTAGTTGGGTCTAAAACTGTGTTGAAATCACCTGCTATTATGATGGGGCAATTAGAAAGATTTGAAATGGAGGAAAAAAAAATCTGAAAAAAAGATGGGTCATCTGTATTTGGGCCATATAAGTTTCCTATTGTAAGTGAGTAATTGTTAATTGTAATGTTAATTATGACAAAACGTCCCTCTGGGTCTGTAATGGTGGTGTTATGAACATATGATATTTTTTTATTTATTAGGATACACACTCCTCTCTGTTTTGTGTTGTAGTGGGCAGAATATGAATGATATTGTGATGATTTGATTTTGTTTTGATCAAGTTCTGATAAGTGAGTTTCTTGTAAAAGGCATATGTCTGCTTGTAGTTTACTTAAATGATTTAAAACTTTGATCCTCTTTGCCTGGGAGCCGAGTCCACGGACGTTCCAGGATAGAAATTTGATTGATGACATAATTTTAAAGGATTACAAAATAAGTAGGTAAATAATAGCAACTTATATTGATAAACAAGTCTGTTTTTACTGCAAATACATAAATGTTACTGTATGTATTTGAAAAAGTGTGAAATTGTACCTGTGTCTGTGTGTATGACATGACAAAATGTACACAATACAATAATGACCAAACAAAAATGACTTTAAATACCAACAAAGTTAAAGGTGGGAGGGGGGATGAGACCTAGGTGCGATAACAAAACTATAATCTAGTGATATGAGGGAGATGAATAGAGAGATGAGGTAACATTACGGGAGTGATGCGTTCAAAAAAGCCAGGGGGTAATGTCCTTGTCACGATATAACTGTCCATCTATGTATAATTTGTCCACTGTAATGATTGCTCGTTTTCCTTCGTTCATTTTTTGTTTTCTGATTGGAAAGAGTTTTTTTCGACGTTCGAGAATGACCTTTGGGTATTGTTCGTTGAGTCCGTAAGTTGTACCTTTAAGTTGTCTCCCTTGTTTTTGTACCAGTTCTTTGTGTTTGTAGTGTTCGAATTTTGCAACGATAGGACGCGGTCGGCTGTTGTTATGTTGGGAACGGATGCGGTGGACACGATGAAAGGTGATGTTCTGTACAGTTTCAGCTGGCAGTTTGAGTTGTTTTGTCATGAAATCCTTGGTTAATTTTTCGGGGTCGTCTGGAGTTTGGTCCGGGATGCCTGTGAAAACTAGATTGTCTCTCATGCTGCGTGCTTGTAAGTCCAATACATTTTCCTTTATTGATTTGTTTTCTGTGACAACGGAGGTGAGTTGAGCGGTAAGTGCGTGAACTGAGTCCTTTAAAAAATTGTTTTCTTTAGTGAGTGTGTCAATCTGTTCTTGGCTGAATTCTAAACTGTGACGGAGTTCTTGGAATTCTTTGTGAATGACTTCTATTAGTGCGATTCTTGTGTCGAGTCCGGAGAGTTTATTTTCAATTGAGCGTAATATTTCGCTTACCTCGGTACAGCAAGATGGTGAGGAGGGTGGTAAATTCATGCTTGAAGGAGAGTCGGGACGGGGTCTCTTGAAGTTTGGAGCGGGATTACCTTTTTTGTTGTGGTCTGTTGTGTCCATGTTGCAGCAGTATGTGTTGTAATGTACGTCGATGTATTCTTTAAGTTGATCCAGGATGAAAAAAAAGAAAAATTGTAGTCCAGTTGCAATGATGTAGTCAAATTTTTGATGGGCGAAACACACGGAGAAAAGTGAAAATACGGAGGAAAAAAGTTTTCGGAGTTGTTTGCTGTCTAGCAGACAGGCGCCGCCATTTTGGATCTCGCACTCAGGTCTCGCAGGCTCTCGCGTTACTCAGCCATCAGTCGAATCAGGTCCTTGTTGTCCTTGTTGTTGTTCTCCTCTCCACTGTTGGCAGAAATAAAGTCCAGCATCTTCTGTTGTGACTCTACTGATGGTCAGACAACAGTCAGAGCCCAGATTCAGTCTCTCTGAGTTAGTCTGCTTTACTCCTAAAATAATTAGTTCAACGGTCTGTCTGGGACTGCTGTAGGTCCATGTAGTTCCTGATGTTCTGCAGTGTTGATCAGTGTTTCTACAGGGCAGATGAACAGTTTCTCCAGATCTGCTGAACACATGAGTGTCTCTTGCTCCAAACACACCTGAAACACACAACACCTGAGAGATCACTGTTCTATATATTATTAACTGAATAATTAATAACTTAATTTTATCAACAAATCTATACACCTTTTACAAAGTCAAATTTAAGCACTTTCCAGGTCCCTTTTCCAGCACTTCAAATGTGCTAAATGACACATTTACATGTCTATACTTCATCACATTATAGCAGATGCTATTTATTATAGTATTTTAAGGAAACATTTGATGTCATGTTGGCCTCGAGCCCAACACTGAATTACTGTCATTTGCTTTTGTTAGATGTAATTTACTCATCTTAAATGTGTCTTTGACCCTTGTGTATTGTTCAGAATTACTCCCACTTATGTTGGTGCTGTTCCCCCCCTTATCTTCCATTATAATGTCATTTATTGATTGTAAGTCCATGACAGCAGATAATCATCCATTCGTGACTGTTGCTGGTTTTCCCTGTTGGGAACAATGACTGTAAAAAATATGGACGACGCGACAGCCCCATTTCCCATTGAACGCCTTGAGGGCAAAACGCCTGCTTGACGGGCACAAACTGTCGCAAAAGACTGCTGAAATTGGAGCCTTGACATGCGCAGAAGGACTGTCTGATGGAGCCAGAGGAGGAGCCGCGAAAATGAGCTTCCAACCAAACGCTTTATGTAAAATCAACCACGCCCCCCGAACTTCTCAGCATGCGTTTGCTGTCATATCAACACAAATGGATGTAATAACGTTAACAAATATGAGGGTTTTATATATTCAATCGCGCCAGCTCCGGGCCGCAGTGCATAACCTACTCGCGGCGTCGCGGGCTACTTCCGGCTCGCATGCGGCAGCGCCGGCTCGCTCGGCCGCCGCATCTGGCTCGATTGACTCGGGCTGGAATCGGGCAGTGAGTCCAGGCATCCGGAGTAGGTCCAGCAGAGGTAGTCAGTCTGAGGGGAAAGTCTCCGGCAGGCGAGAATCTAGCCGAAACTGGTCCGAGTGTATTTTGCTATCTGGGTGGTTAGGCGTGTATCAGCAAACTAATAAAGCCCGAAAAAAGCCCTGACCTTAGCGAATAAACAGTGTTCCACCAGATCATGTATGTCAGAAACTGTAGTTTACTGCTGAACTCATTTTGTCATGGTAAAATAACACAGAAATCCAATAATAACACTTCAGTCTCCTGCAGAAGCTCAGACGTGCTGCTTTGAGAAACTGTCAATCACAGCTGTCAATCACGATGACACGCCCAGCATTAAATTACTGCTAAAAACAAACTGTTTACAAAAATGAAGATCTGCACCTATTTCAGCACAATAACCAGTGCCTTAATCCACCAGAACCATCTTTCGGGACATTTTATTGCAAGTGTAATCATTTTTTTATTTGGGCTCAAGTCTCCTTCATTAACACGGAGGAGGCGGGCTTTATGACTTGTACTGCAGCCAGCCCCCAGGGGGCGATCTAACGGCCGAGACCTTCACTCAAACGCAGGCTTGCGGCACAATTGGTTGGGAAGAGGAAGATTACTCATTTATATTGTTGATCATCAGTTTATCAGCATTAACCCTTTAGACATGTCTCTGCTGAAGAGTTTCAGGCTTTTATATGGAGTTCAGTGAAGTAAAACAGTGGAGTATAGCTGTCAAAGCTTTACAATCAACACATGTGATTAGAATGGAAGTCAATGGGGAGAAAACAGCACCAAGATGTCACTAAAAATCATCAAATTTGCTGAAACAGAGAGAATTATGTGGCCAAGTTAAGACTCAAAATCAGCCCAGAGTGGATGAAAATGACCCAACAGCACACAAGAGTTCATGAAGCCCTCATCTTACATTTATCTTTATTTTCCATTTAAAGGATGCAAGTAAAACAGACAGACAGACAGATCACACTACAGACACATGAAGACTCCAGAGTTTACACTTTATACAAAAGCAAAAATATTTATTTTATTTTAGTTAACTAATAAATATTTAGAAAGAAACATTCTGAAAACACATCAATTAAATTTTCAAGCACTTTATCTAAATAAATTCCTGCCTTTTCAAAAATTTCCAGCACATATGAAGCCTGTAATAACTGAAATGATCAAGCATTGGAGAACAGAAAGCATCAGACTGAATCCAAAGTTTCTCTTGTACTAATTCAGCAGAATGAAGCTTCTCCATCAGAGATATGTTCACACACACACACACACACACACACACACACACACACACACACACACACACACACACACACTTGACACCTGTTCTGCATTATATTGAGCCACACTGTTTAGTTTTAGTGCAGTCAGGAATAATAAAGCCTGTGTTGTACACTATCAATAATAAAGGACTTGATCAATACAGATCAAACACTTGCTCTTAATCAATAAAGCAGATTAAAGTCTGTACTAAAGAAAGGCAGTGTGCAGTGTCCAGACTAAGAGTGAATGTAAATGTCCATCAGAGTAAATGCAGCAGTGTTTACCTGTGCTGAGTGTCCAGAAGATGAGCAGCAGAAACAGAGGACTCCTATCAGCCATTCTGTGTGTCTGACACTCGTCTTCTGCTTTATATATATATATATATGTTGAGCTCTTGTTTAAACAGCAGCAGCTCTTCCTGTGCTTCTGCAGCTTCCTCTCAGATCAGCCTCACTCTTTGTCTTCCTGACACTACACCAGTTTATAGTGGACAACTGTGTGTTTCTGTTGATCATTAAAGATGCTCTGAGCGACTTTCACCAAACACTTTTGACCACAGTGTCCCAAAACACACTTCAGCCAATCAGCAGAGAGGGGCGTGTCTAGTGACTCTGGCGTATCAAAGGGGGCGTGGTCTTGTCTGTCTTGGCTTTGTCCAATAGTCAGCATTGTTTGCTGAATAAACTAATCTGCTTGTGTTTCCTTCAGTCGCTCACTTCATCACTGATGTTGATCAGATATTGCTGATTCTGCTCAGGAGACCGATCACTCTGAGTCTGGCTGAAAATGAACATTGGAGAATCTGCAGAAGCTTTGAGCAGATATAAGATGAGCTTTCTGTCATCTTCTCTTGCTCAGGCACATGCAGATGATTATATTTGTGTTGAGTTACATTCAATAATGTGATGCTGTTTCTGTTGCTGACAAGCTCAAAACACAGCTAAAGGAACAAAAGTGTGTATAAGCATGGAGAAAACATCAGCAAAGTGGTTTTTCCCCTTTAGACATGAGCAATAAGGTATATGTGATCAAGCTGAATGGATATGGCTGTTCATAAGCACTAAACGGGAGAGATTTCTGATGTGAAAAGGAAATAATGGTGGAGAATCAGCTGATAAGAAATGAAAATGGCATCAATAATGTAGTTTGAGAGCAGAAAGCAGACTCCAGATAAAGCTGATGTCTCCTCTACTGATCCAGCAATCAAGTCTTTTGCTCCGGGACTCGTTGATTTGGCGTATTTGTGAAAACTGAAGAGATCATTTGTTCAATTTGATGACACACACACACAAATACAGTCGTATATTTCAGTCACTTTCACTTTCAGTTTGATCTTTTGTCTCAGAAATGAAGAAACACCAAGAGCTGATCAAAGCAAACGCTCAAAAATCCTTCTGTGAAGCGTTTCTCCTCATTCTGATGCTGATTTATGCTGGATTTTGTTCATCAGGAGACAGAAAAAGAGACAATCTTCCTGCTTAGCTTTGGAGGAGGGCAGAGCTGCTTCTTCTTCTTCAGGGTTTTACGGCAGATTTACGGCATTGTGTCTCATTACTGCCCCCTTCTGGACTATCTCTCCTTCATTATCTCGTCCAGTCCGGTTTCCTTCAACAATTCTAACAAACATTTCCTTCAGTTTAGTGTTTCTGCACTGTCTAATATACTTCTGCCTCTTCTTTCTGCTCTTCAGAAACTCATCAGCTCAACAACATTTCTCCTCTTTCTTCTGCAAATTTCCTCCAAGATATGAGAGGCTGAAAACACTGATTCAAGAGCAGACATGACGATGAGACACTCGATAATAACAAAGGCTCCATTAAGACTCTTCAGCTCTTCTGAGTGTGTTTGAGACTCACTGATAACAACAATTCACCAGCTTTTATTAATAGTCCATTTCACTAAGCAGGTTTTTCTGCCACATTGACTCATTTTATCAGCACAGTTTTACTACAAATACCATGGTAAAACTATGTTTGGTGTTGTAAAAGCACAGTTAATCAGGGGTTAGCACAGCTGAGCATGGTAAACACACATTAACTCTGGTTTAGTGAATATTTAGCCTTAGTTAACAGGTTCAGTGTCTGCATTTGACTCCAGTGACTGCCAGTTGATGAGCATCAAATCAATAATGGAGCTGAAAATACCCTCGACACAGCAGATTTGCTCAAAAATAAAGCTATAAATGTCTTTTAAATGCAAACTGAAACTGACAAATAAACAATAAACTATTCTCCATGACTGAAATTCCCTGACTTTCACTGTCTCCAATAGGCCGATAGCTTTAAAAACTCTCTGATATTGCAGAAATTGAGCCGTGAAACCAGTATAAAAGTGCTGTAAATTCACCAGTCCAACAATAAAGCAAGAGTAAAGGCTGAAATGTGTTTATTTCTGCAGGATTGTCTAAATGAGGGAGGAAATGCTGAGTTTGCTGTTTAATCTCAGTCCTCATCGAGACTTCAGCGCGGCTTCACTGACATCTAGCGGTCAGACTGAGAAACACACACACACACACACACACACACACACACACACACACACACATCAATATATTACAGTCATCAACTAAAGCAACAGAACTGACCTGATTGTCCAGTTGAGTTGATCAATAATCCTTCATCAAGACGTCCAGTGAAGAGCCTGAGGAGATTAGTTTACTCAAACACCAATGAAGAATGTGTCCAAAAATCCTCCCAAACATGATCAAAAGCCCCAATATTCCCATTCAAATCCATGACAGAATCGTCCATCAATAGAGTCTAAGAGAAAGAGTCAAAGATGTCCAGAAACAGCTCACAAACACAGCTAGTGCTCCAGTCCAAACAGTGTTTCCCTCCACAATCACACAGGCCTTCCTCTTTATATGGGGCCTACAGGAAGTGTCAAAATAAAAGTCCCTCAAATAGTCACAACATAATGATCAGAAAGAAAAACACAAAGCGCTGAAATGAAATGAAAGACAATCTAGAGATGTAATGTAGGGTCACTGAAGCACTTTATTGAGGATTTATTTGCTTCACATCAGTGTTTATATCAGAAGTCCAGCTTAATAACCAATACACAAACACAAATCACACAACATATTACTATAAACCAATAAACACAACTGAAATCAAGACACAAACCCAAGCTCAATCATTTAACTCATTTAAAGGAGACATTATAAAACACTTCATGTGTCTTAATGTCCCTAAACAAGCAGAGAAACCCACATTTCTGTCACACTTTACCTGTAATTAACAGTAAACACAGTAAAGAGCGAGCCTCAATCCACAGATGAAGTGAACAACACCACATTAAGCTTTAATTAAGCATTATTGGACTCTTAGTTTGACATTTGATTCCCCCAAACATGAAGTCAAATATTGCTCCAGAAGCATCAGATCACTTTAGTACTTTTAATGTGATGTAGAAAGCAAAGTAGGGCTTTATATCTCTGCCTGCACACAAATAAAGCAGATTCAACATGAAGGAATGGAGCTCAAATACAGTCTAGAAACATGGAGATGATGTTGGAGATCATGTGCCAAATGAAAAAGACATTTCTATAAAGCAAGACATGACAAAACTGGGCCTCAAATGAGTTGAAGAGACAAATGAAGATGATGATTGTAAGTTGTAACACAAACAGACAGTGCTGTAATTCTCCCACTGCAGTCTTCTCTTTCCTCCACAAACACAGCCTATTTTCCTGCTCTCTTTCTTTCTTTCTTTCTTTCTCTCTTTCTCTCTTTCTTTCTCTCTTTCTTTCTTTCTTTCTCTCTTTCTTTCTTTATTTCTCTCTTTCTTTCTTTCTTTCTTTCTTTCTTTCTTTCTTTCTTTCTTTCTTTCTTTCTTTCTTTCTTTCTCTCTTTCTTTCTTCCTTCCTTTCTTTCTTTCTTTCTTTCTCTCTTTCTTTCTTTCTTTCTTTCTCTCTTTCTTTCTCTCTTTCTTTCTTTCTTTCTTTCTTTCTTTCTTTCTTTCTTTCTGTCTTTCTCTCTTTCTTTCTTTCTTTCTTTCTTTCTCTCTTTCTTTCTTTCTTTCTTTCTTTCTTTCTTTCTTTCTTTCTTTCTTTCTTTCTTTCTTTCTTTCTTTCTCTCCTTCAGAACAGCTGCTTTGTCCTCTTTCCAGTGCAGTAATATTCCAGCTGTGTTTGTTCTGCTCTAAATCTCTCCAATTCTCCACACTAAAGTCCTGAATCTGCGCATTTGAGGGAAACTTGTGCTCCTGAAATGCTGCAGTGATGCTGCTGTGATTTCTGCCTGTTTGTGTTGATCTTTATTCCTGAAGGCTCTTTTTCTTCTTCTGCACACATTAAGCTCTTCTGCTGACGGCGGCGTAAGTCACTGAGTCATTACCATCATCATCCTGAGAAACAGATTCAGCTCATCATCATCATCATCATCATCATCATCACCATCACACACACACACACACACACACTGATTGTGCTGAATCTACTCACACTGGCTGATTTCTCCAGCTTTTTCCCAGCACAAGTGACCTCAGAATAAGTGACTGAATCCTCCGTCTGCTCCTAAACACAATGCAGAAGAGCAGAATCAAGCTGAATCCACTCAATCCGCCTGAAGATGTGGAGAAATCACTGATTTGGGCCACTCACATGGGCTCTGGCAGCAGGATTAATGGACATGTGGATTGTTTGATAGTGGACTTGATTCTCATCTTTGACCTTTACACAACAAACACTGCATGAGGGACACTTTACTGAGCTTTAAACACACTAAATCAATCAGTCCATCTAAATGACTGGCGTTACTGAACTCACCGCTGATTCACCGCTCGCTCTTTGATGAGCTGCTGAGGATTGAGGAGAAAACACAACAGAAAGTCTACTGGTTTCCATTACAGACAGCATTAAAAGATCCCAGAGCATCAGATTTGAGGCATTAAAAGCAGCACATTGTCCTGGTTTGTGCTGTGTTTGGCCACATTCTCCATTAGGATTGACTGCTTTTAACAGGCCACCAATAGAAGGCAGAAAATGAGGCACATGAGCAATAGAGTCTCCATTAAAAGCAATGGAATCTCCATTGTGCGCATTGTGAGCAGTAGTTTGCCATGAGCTCTTCTTCAGTGGTGTTTTGTTGTTTGCTCAGGGATCAGGAATGTTGCTCTTGTTTTCTGCTCATTAAAGTCAAGTGTTTGTAATTGGAGTAAATGTGAGACTCACCAGCTCTTCTTCTGCGCTGGATCAAACACAGAACAGCAGCGATGAAAACAGCCAAAGCAGCAGCAGAAAGCAGAACTGAAAGCACTGAACAACAGAAGCACTCAGTCAGATAAAGAGCATTCAGGACTACAACACACTAACTCAACACTGAACACTGAAGATGATGATGATGATGATGAAGATGATGTTGAAGATGATGATGGGGATTTGGACTAGACCTGCCTCTGACTCTAAACTTAGTTATTCTTCACACTGGGAGGAGGAGAAGGATGATGATGATGATAAAGAACGCTGCATTCTGATTGGCTGATCAGTAGCAGCAAAGATTCTTATCGATAGATTATGCCACTTGTGGCCAGCAGATGTCCTCAGTTATGCATTTATAGTAAACACACACACACACACACACACACACACACACACACACACACACACACACACACACACACACACACACACACACACACTCTCTCTCTCTCTCTCTCTCACTCTCTCTCTCTCTGTGTTAATCTTGTTCTGAATGTAAACAGTATCAGTATCTTCATCTATATTGTTAATATCCTGTCTGTGAAAGACTCTTAATGCACACATTTTGTTAAAAAGAAGACAAAACTGTAAAGAGAGTGACGTCATCAATTTTATCATCGATGACACGATCATCATCATCATGTACCTGTTATATGACCTGGTTGTATAGTTGTGTTTGTGTTGTTTGTTGGAGTCAGGGCTGGTGTTTTAGCTCCAGCTGTAAAAGATGAACATTATTGATTCAGATTATGACCGTCATTGAAAGTTTAATTAGTCAAAAACACTCCAGATAACTCATAAATACTCATAAAAACAAAAAGCAGTGATGTCTGTCAGACAGTGTTCAGACCTGGTGAAGCAGCTCTGGGGTTTTCTGTTTTCGGGTTTTTGTTGTGGTCTTGAGTCACTGCTGCTGCTGCTGCTGTGAAAGATGAAGGTGAATATGAATCATACAGCAGCCGAACATCAGTTTAATAACTCATCAACACTATAACTCTAGTATTGTGCAGTGATGTGAGATGAACACTGCTCTACCTTTAGTTGATTCTGCTGCTGCTGTTTCTGCTTGTGGATTCAGCTCTGCTTTACCTGTAAGAGATGATGGAGATGTTCATTCAGCTCAATCACACTCCACTAAATCACAATCATCTTTCAACTTTCACAAATTTTCTGACTTTAATCAGCTTTTCTGATTGTTTCAAATAGAACTATCGATAAATTAAATAAAAAAAAATGTACCTGGACAAATATCAGATGATGAAGATGATGATGATGATGATGATGATGATGGAGAGACTGAAAGTGAACAGAAGACACAAATCACTAATCATGAGCTGAAACACAGAATTCAGCCCTGATTAAACTGAACATGAGCAGGAAATTACCAGCAACAACATGCAGAAACACAGCTGAATCATTGCTTTGTTTCTGATTTCCTCCTCTCCACTGTTGGCAGATGTAATATCCAGCATCTTCTGTTGTGACTCTACTGATGATCAGAGAGCAGTCAGAGCCCAGATTCAGTCTCTCTGAGTTTCTCCCATTTACTCCTAAATTAAACAGTGTGTCTGTCTGGCTGCCTTTGCTGTAGAGCCATGTAGTTTCTGATGTGCTGCAGTGCTGAACAGTATTATTACAGGGCAGATGAACAGTTTGTCCAGAACTGCAGGACACCTGACGCCATTCTGCTCCAAACACACCTGAAACATTTAGTGTCATATTTTACTGCACTCTCATGTTTTCTTGCAGGCAGAATACATACAATATAAATTAATATTTTTCCTAAATTTTTGTTTCAAAGTATTCCAATCTGTGTTTTACAGTATATTGAAGCCAGTCACACTACAGACTCTGCCACTGGGTTCCAGTATGGGTTGAAATGAAATGTACTTTTTGTACCCAAGTATTTTTGCATTACTATTCTCTTTATTACTATTAAAGACATCAAACTACTCTAACCCTATAATACTTAATAGTCTTAACATTTGGTTACAATTCAGAAAATATTTTGGTTTTCAGACAATGTCAAGCCTGTCTCCTATATATAAAAAACTGTCTTTCCTGCCCTCTACCTCAGACCAATACTTTAGTACTTTAGTAAAATATATTTAGTAAAAAAGTTTAACTTTTCCTTTTTTTCTTAACATCTACAGAATTTTGAATTTAGAAGAAATATTTTTTTTTTCTTCCCTCATGTGCCTCCTAAACAAAAAATTGCTAATTTTACAAGTCTCCTGGAGCTAAGCAGTTGACTTGAATTATTTCTGAAACCTTTCAGTTCATTTCTTGTTCTGGTGTGGTCACTATTTGCATAGCTACAATGATTATTAGCATTTCACTCCAAAATTAAAAAAGGTGCTTTTTGATAATTTTCCTATTTAAATTGTGAGCCATTTGTAGTTACATTGTGCTATAAGACCAAGGAAAAATAACAATTTTCTAGGCCATTATTTATAGGACTTATTGTCTTATTCTGCTGCCCGTAAAATGTCTGCAGCAGGCAGAGTGATTATACACAGTGCAGGAGAATGGGCTTTTCAGAGGACACCCTACAAACCACCAAGACACCATAGAAGTACTGTTGAACTCCATCAGAAAACACAAGATTTACAAACCAACCTTTTCTGCTTGGATATGCTAAACTAAGTTAGTGACCCCACCAGGACAATACACTGAATTGTTTAATAGGAAGCTTATAAATAAAATAATTAAATCATTTTCAAAAAACATTGGAATGTTTCTTCATAATGGCTTTTGGGTCTAACCATCTATACGATGCATGAAAATCTCTTTTTTAGAAATGTTTTCTATTTCCACGACCTCGCAGCAGAACAACAGTATAAACTACTATGACGATTATCTCCTCAGGTACAGAATACCTGTCACTCTGCTAATGTGAGTTTAAATACTAATTTTAGTGACTATTATTGCCATACTGACAGCAGCAGCAATTTAATAAAAATTAAATAACCAGCAGACAGTTTGGAAATGAAAGTCAGAACTGTGACCAGGAACATCAGTCACTCAGTAGACTATTAGCAATGTTTAAGAGCTTATGTATTAATTAGAATAAAAGCCTTTACCATTTCATTGGGAGTGCAGTGCAGACAGACAAACTGCTTGTTGCTGGAATCTTGTCACATCGTGTGTTGTTAGGACACGGTGTAAAGTCTAATATAATTACACACACTGCTAGAAAGACGCAGCTTTAAGTTTTGAGTTTTAAAAGTCAATACAGCACACATTAAACAAATATCAGAGCGTTCAGGAATAAAACAGCCGGTCATGACTCTGACTGATTCTCCAGTTTAGTCAAACTCTGGTCCAGAATAAGGAGCTGAAGTGCTGAGTTTATAATCTTGTAGATGATGAACAGCAGTGTTTACCTGTGCTGAGTGTCCAGAAGATGAGCAGCAGAAACAGAGGACTCCTATCAGCCATTCTGTGTGTCTGACACTCGTCTTCTGCTTTATATATATATATATATATATATGTTGAGCTCTTGTTTAAACAGCAGCAGCTCTTCCTGTGCTTCTGCAGCTTCCTCACAGTGATACGTCTCAGTTTTAACTCTATAATGGACACTGAACACTGTGATAGCGCTGTATTTTAATGAGGAAATGACAGAATAATTGTCAGTAATACTCGAGCTTGTTTTTCTCTAACAATATCAGGAACTACATTAGGACCATCTGATGTGAATATTTAATCTTTATGCAGAATCGTCTTCTTTCATGTCGTCCTCATTCATAGTCTAAATTTGAATGATTTTAATGTGATTCATTTTTATTTAATCAAGCACACTCTTAAACTCAAGCTTTACAGTGGAGTGTAGTTTCAGTTACTGCAGACTCAAGACTTTCCTGCAATACTGTGATGTCTGATATACTGACACACACACACACAGATCCTACAGTGGAGCTGATCCTGTATCAGTTCTGCTGTTTTCAGAGCTGTGGTCTCGCTCTTCTGGTTTGGATCTGTTGTTCTATTGACTCTCTGGAACTCTACACAAGTTAACCCACATTCAGCAGTGTCTGATCTACCAGTTTAGCTGATGGTGTGAATCTTTCTCTCACAGCTCCTCTGGGTTCCTCTTTCTGTGTGCTTCTACAGGCTGCCTTTGCTGTTAACCACAGCTCAACACTTGTTTGATGGATCAGTTTTCCACACAATATTATCTGAAGGCCTGATAACTCAGTGCTCACGCTATCTGACCAGTGTTAGTTCTGGAGTGTCCTGTCAACCCTGTTACTGCAGTCTAGACCAAACACTGCTTCTGAAACCTAAAATATCAACATACACTGTAGGCGGTAGATTCCTCTCACATCTTCTAATAACTCCTGCTGGGACCAGGAATTGAAGTTCAAATGCCAAAACATTACACCACAACTGCCCCACATGTCTGCACTCATGTCAGGAGAGATGGGATGAGATCGGGAAAGGTCCATGAGCTGTGACTCAGTCTCAGGACTCAGCTGAAGTGCAGGGATGTGTTTTGTGTTCTCTGGTCAATTTGAGTTTGATTTTGGAGTTAAGAAACAGTCTGTGACAGCGGTCTCCAAAGTTTGTCATAGCATGGACTTTGTCGTAATGTTTTGATGTTGATTATATCCTTGTGAACAGAGATGTGGTCAATAGAGAACATTATTTTAGAAAATAATCAACATGCTGTATTTTCAGTTTAAGAAGACTCAGAGAGGAATACCTAAAGTGGAAAAATCCCTGAGATTAGAGACTTCATTTAGAGCACTGCAACAAAATCCCCTAACTTACTGTTTTCATTATCAGACATTTCACTGTATTTTCTGGCAACACAAGGGCATGAGGCACAACTCATTTATTATAGAAGGGAAAAGGCCAACAGTGTCTCTACCACCATAGCCAACTACATTTCCCTGTCTGATATTTGGTTCCAGTTTATCAAGATGTGAGGATTTTGTTCTCTTTGACTGGATGGAAACATTGCTTTCCTGTTTGTGTTTGCAAATATTTTGTGCCACATTCAGTTCTGCAAGTTCCTCAACCTTTGGTAAATCTAAAGTTTTAATGATGTATTTTACTACAAACATCACAGAAATCAAAAACACACACCAACGTGGACAGAGTCGACAGAGACGAGGCTTTCAAAGAATACAGGAACTGTTGAGTTTAGACCTGTTGTTGGCGTTATTTTGACCACACTGGTTTAACACATAGTCAGCAGTGGGCTTTAACTATAGACCAGTTTAGACTGATGGTGTGAATCTTTAGGGCCGGTTCCTTTTTCTATGAGCTGCAACACTTTGTTTGGCACAACACCTCATGTCAGAGTCACTTGAAGCACAGTCATCTGGCCATATAGAGTCATGATCCTGCACTCGACAGCTCACACACACACACACACTGCATTTTCACCTTCTGATCACGAGGACACTTACATCACTCATTTCTATTTCTATAGCACTTTTTTGTAGACTGTGTCAAAGCAGCTCAACACAGATGAAGATCCAGTAAACTGAACTGAACATCATTGATGACTGAAGCATTCAAAGGAAGAGAAGCGCTCTCTCTCAGTATAATATATATATAGCTTTAGTTATAATGTTGTGTATTATTCTGAGTTGTTTGAGACACAGTAACACACGGCCGGATATTTTCCTGAACAGATTCACCACTATTGATGCTCATATTCTTCATCAAGCTGAAGCTGTAGTGAGGGGTTTGTGTCTTTGCTAAACTATGACAGGTCACGTTCATTAACAAGTAAGAATGGGATTTTGTGTCTTCAGTTTCATGCTGGTTCAATCAAAACACACCCAGACACAGACAGCCCAGTGAGGACACACTAAAGGTCAGACATGATCATATGGTCAGGGGTTTGGTTAGGGAAAAGAGCAAGGACTGAAGTGCATGACAAAATCATGTGTTTATTAATAATGAATAAAACAAAAATCACACAGTGGAGAAACCATGATTACAAGACAAACTAGACTGAGCTGGGCTGGCAAGACTAGACAGGATCAGGACATGACTCTCAGGAATAATGATGACAAACTGGTTCAGGACAGCAGACAAGAGGAAGCGATAAGGAGAACAAATGAACAAACAAACAGGTGAACAGAAAAGACTAATAATGGGATAACAAGATATGCAGGACTAGACAATAGACAGGAGAGCACATGACAACACAAGCCATGTGATCATGTCAAACAGGATTGAACACGCAGCCAATGAGAACAGTCATTAACCACGTCTTCACATGAAACAACTAAAGCATGTGGGCCAGATGACATCCTGAAGCCATGAGCTTCACACAACACCAACACAAAACCAAATGCAGGACACAAGTACACAAGTATCCCAGTGCCAACCGAAACAGAAACCAACTTAACTGAGCCCGTCTGGACCATAAGCGCAGCCAAGACTGGCTTACACAAAGAGGAAGACACAGACAAAGACAGGAGATACGAGCGCATGACCTGAGAAAACTCAGAGCACAACATACAAAAAAGAATAGGACTAGCGTCCAGAACAAGAATGAACAAGAAATGAACGAGACAGGATCAGCAGAGTGCTGGCTGTCAGACAGTGCAGTAGGAACTGAAAATAATGAGTGAGTTTCACAGTTTCACACTGTTATTAGCGGTGCAGCTTCTCATATACAGATGCAGGTGCCAGATCTCAATGCGCTTTCTTTCTTGCTATATGTTGTGTGTTCATGCACCAAATGTGAGTAATAATGTGACAATCACTGAGTGAACATTTACACCATCATTATATAAAACAGACAGTCTCTTATATGAAAGATCGAGGAAGAATATTCATTGTGCTAGCCATGAGAGAATACAGTGTGCAATATATGCTGCGTCATTCTGCCTATTGCTCTTTACTGCTAGTTTAACTCATTAGTTTGTTTATTATAACATTTATATTTGTTTGTTTTTTGTAATCACTGTTCAATCATTGTTTATATGGTGTGATTCTCATTGATGTAAATATGCAAAATCATCTTATATTTATACTGTATTCCTGATCTGGGGTGTGTTTCCCAAACAACAACGTTACTCGTGGCTGAACTATCATAGTGTGATGCATCATTTAGGAAAAGAACAATGGAGTGACGATGTAGTTGACAGAGGGTCAGTTTATCCTTATACGATGATGGTACAAGTCATTCTTTGGCTATAGATCCATACTGACTGTTATATACTCTGTGCTGTGATTCAGCAGATCAGCATCTTAGCATGCATGACTTCATTAAATGAGGAGCATATCAACATGTTAATATTAGTATTATTTATTCAACAGTCAGTTCAGTTGATATTACATTTACATTGAGGCTTTAGTCCAAACTTACAATTCAGGAGGCATTCAGAGATTCAACAAGAAGAGGCAATACACACATTCATTCTTACTTTCATTCTCTTTTTGGCTTAGGGGAAACCAGAGTACCTGGAGGAAACCCACGCCAGCACGGGGAGAACATGCAAACTCCACACAGAAACGTCAACTGACCCAGCCGGGACTCAAACCAGTGACCTTCTTGCTGTGAGGCGATCATGCTACCCACTGCATCACTGTGAAGCTCACAATACACACACATGAAAGTAAACATGATCAAACAAAAGAAATAGATCAGGACAGCAGACACTGGGATTCTGCCAAACTATCAAACTAACTCAGCGTATTCTCTGATCACACAATGACAATATGAATGATGTAAAGAACAGTGAACAAACCTAAAGACACAATTAAACATGAATAAAACCTCTGAAAGCTGCAAACATCTCCACTTCAGCTGCTGAGTTTGTCCATGATCTCTGAACTCTAGACTGAATATCTGCAAATGAAGATATGAACAGTTACTGTCCTGTATTTCTGTGCTGCTGTGATGATGACACTCATATATACAGTATACACACATGCAGCTGAAGCCTGAATTATTCACCCTCCTGTGACGATTTCTCTTTTTCACATATTTCCCAAATGATGTTGAACAGATTCAGGAATTGTTCACAGTATCTCATCTAATATGTTTTCTACTGGTGAAAGTCTTGTTTGTTTTATTAGGCGAGAATAAAAGCAGTTTTTAATAATAATAAAAAAAAAATTATATTATATTGAGATTTTAAGGTCAATATTAGTGTTGGATTGTCTCCAGAACAAACCACTGTTACACAATGACTTTCCTAATTACCCTAACTTTACCCTAATTACCCTAGTGAAGCCTTTACATGTCACTTTAAGCTGAACACTAGTGTCTTGAAGAATATCTAGTCTAATATGTGCTTTCATCATGGAGAAGAGGAAATAAATCAGTTATTAGAGATGAGTTATTAACACTATTAGGGGTGTAACGGTACATGTATTCATCCCAAACCATCACAGTATGAGGATCACGCTTTGATTCACGCTCTCTCATGATGAGTTCAGTCAGTCCAGAGACAGTTAGACAAACACAGCAGTGCAACACAGCAGCGCTCAGGACTAGAACAGAATTCGGCCTGAGCCTAACAGTACATTTTAACTGAATGCTTTTTAAAAGCCTGAACCGGTTTACAGCCTGACATTATTTAAATGTGCAGATGCACACAGCTCTCTTGCTTTTTTTTTAATGAATGAGTCATTTATATGCGTTTTAACATTATTCATTAATTTATCGTAACATCTCAGCACTCTAAACAGGCCTGGGTACATACACTTAGCCTTTAAATTAGCCAACACAACAAGTTAAATTAAGGGTGTTTGGCAATAATGAAATTAAGATAAAGGCTCTGTGGGATGTGTTTCACCACTTCTCTTCACAACCCGACCTTAAGGCGACAGTAAAGCTGAATAATAAAACAATAATATTAGCCTGTATACTCGGTCTACATTATGCGTTATAATTTAATTATTATTTTGTTAATAGCTTGTTCATTTTCCATTACAGCAGTGTCAGTGTAGTGAGTGACCTCGTCATCTTCTCTGTCAGCTCGCTGGACATTTTCCCTCTCCCAACATTCGCTCTTTTTGAGTTCTCCGTTACGTTTCACATATGTTTTGTGGTATTCTGTGTTTGTTTTGCGTTCTGCTCTCTCTTCCGTTGTGTATTTGGTCCTGTTTTAAGTGTGCAACCATTGGTCGAGAAGGCTGTCAATCACTATTATGATGCACTCAGAGCACCAATTAGGAGCTGGTCCACCACGTATAAAAGACGTTCACTTGTGCTGTTCAGCAGGAGCGCTTGGCTCACCGCCAAACTCCTCACTTCAGTCGGCCAGCCTGTTCATTTGTGTTTGTACAGTTTTGTTGTTGTTGTTGTTGTTGTTTACTCGCTCTCGTTTAAGTGATCTATTTATTAGATAAGCTTGTTCAGCTCAATTTAGTATTTATTGAAAAGTCGAACAATCTGTAAGACATTTGGATTATCAGATAAGCTCTTGTTTTAAAGGTTAACAGTGTGTACTTGATGAGAACTCTAGTCATTTAGAGCAGCATGCTTTATTTGTGTGTGTTAGTTTATGGAGGAGTTTCCTCATTTGTAATTATGTTTTGGAACAGTTATGAAGTTTAGCTAAGCGTCGCGCTGAAGATTACGGTTTCGTTCTGCTCTGTTGCTGTTGTCATGCCAACTTAATACTCGATAAAAAGAAGTGTGCATCAATAACCCCGCCTCTAAGTTCTTCTGATTGGTCCACTGCTCTAGAACTGACAGTAATGAGCGCTGCTGTGGGTGAATGTTAAATTAATTTTATTTTCACACAGCGACTGAAGAGATGCTGCAGAAATGTGAATAACAGTCACACACATCCATCAAACAATGGAAATAGAGGAAAACTACAGGGGAAACACTTTTACTGAATAACTACAGAATAAAATCCAGTATGCGCATGTAAAAATATGTGTGATAGTATGCAATAATGGACAAACCAGCGGCTGAGCACACTGTAAAACATCTGAAATGTTGTTTTGGTCATATTGAAACGCCTTAACCATTTCAGTATTATTATTATATTATTATTAAATATAATATAATCTTGAGTATCTGCGTTCTGTGTCTCATGTTCACACGCCATACACATTCACTGTGTGTCAGCATTTTCTTTTCTGGCTTTTTGACTCATTAGATGGAAACGCTGCTTTTATTAAATTCTAGAAAAAATCTCAAATTTACAGAATTATAATACAGAGTTATTGTATTTCTGTTGTTTGAGGACAGCGCTGAGCTTCATTTTTTTTAATACTCAGTTTCCTAATTATGACGTTTATTTTTCATTATTGTGTTGATTTTGTATGTTTGCATCATGAGAAGCTCTTCAGTTCTGCAGCTGATTGTGATGAAGCACTTCTGTCTGTTCAGAATACACAGAAATAAAGCCAGCACTGGAGACTTGTTATTATTCCTGTTGGACTGTATACCCATACCAATATACACCATGAAAAAAAAATATGGAGGACGTGACATCGCCTTTTCACACTAAATGCAAAAGGCCTCAAGACAGGCACAAAGTATTGCAAAAAACTGCTGAAAAAGACGTGAGCATGTGCAGAAGGACTGACTGATGGAGCCGGAGGCGGAGCATCAAACTTCCAACCAAATGCTTGTACATCAAATCAACCACGCCCCCCAAACTTCACATTTTAAATGGTGTATACAAATATTAAATAACATTTGAAGCTTTATTTGATATATAAGATTCAGCTTCTAGAACATTCATATTTTATAACAGCAAATTCAGTAGATGAACTTAATAACATGCCGAAACTCAAAATGCAGAGACGTCTTTAAACCAAGTTCAAATAACCTTACAGGAGACTGATCTGGACATTAGCTTTGTCTTCCTAATTATTATTTCAGACCCATAAAGAGAATTACTGGATAAAGATCAGCTGTATTTTCCCTGTCATGGCTATATGTATATGTATGGCTATGTATCAGCAAACTAATAAAGCCCAAGAAAGCTCAAACTTTACTGAATAAACAGTGATCCACCAGATCCTGTAGGTCAGACAGTAGAGTTTATCATGGTAAAATAACCCAGAAATCAAACATTGACACTTCACCTCCCGAAGCTCAGACGGTCCACTCAGAAAAGCTGTCAATCACAACTGTCAATCATGATGACACGCCCTGTTTATATAGCATTAAATAACTGGCTAAAAACACTGTTTACAGAAATGAAGATCTGAACCTAGATCAAAACCATCTTTGGGACATTATATTGATAGTGTAAGTTATTATTTTTTTATTTCTGGTCAAGTCTCTTTCGTTAACATGGAGTAGGTGGGTTTTATGACTTGTACTGCAGCCAGCCCCCAGGGGGCGATCTAACAGCCGGGAGCGACACTCAAAAGCAGGCGTGAGGCACACTTGGTACTGAAGTGTGAGCCCAATACTGAGATACAGACTGAACGGTGACTCCAGTGTACCGTTACACCCCTAATATTTTTCTGTAGATGTAAAAATGAGCTTAATTCACACTCTTGATCTGCATCTAAAATCACCTACTACTGGAGTATGTACTTACTACATTTCAATAAGAGTTTACTACATGACTGTTAGAAAAGTGTGCTCTATATATATTGTGAATATGAATATAATGTTCTTTATGCCATTAGTCATGATCACATGACCTGACCGCGTCAGTTACGTCGCTTCACTCACATTCATGAACTCTCTGGAATTCTCTTGCATTATGGGATATCGGAGTGTTCATCAGATGTGCACTTCAGAATGTTGTTGTAAATAGTAGATCATCTGAGAGCTTCTCGCATACTGCTTTTACAATACTGTCAATTCAGACACACTAACTCACGTACTGCTTTTAGCATAGGCACACTACTGTATATAGCAGGACTATTCATTTAGTTTGTCATGGGGGCCGGTTCATGAAAAGCATCTCAAACGAAGGGCTGGAGAGATGTGACTTGCTATATGAGTGATGACACAACAGCATATAAGAGCCCATACGCTGTATTTGTGCTCATAAAGACACCCACGTTGGCTTCTTCTACATTAAAATGTTCATATATTGTATTTTAAAGCTACATATCATTGCTGCGTTGCACAATTTACTTTTTTTACAAACATTCATAATGTTGTATTTTAGAGCACAACAAAAGCAGTGCATTGCTGAGTAGGGATGTAATGGTATTGTAAATACCGTCATACCGCAATATAAATTTTTTTTGATATTAGCGTAGTCGCATGACTCGGTAAAACTATAGGTCTTCTGAGAAAATTTGCTCAGGCGAATGAAGCGAACGGGAGATAGCAAAAACTACAATTCCCATCAGCCCAGTGGTGGCCATCATCCCTTGCGGTCTGTTGTTGCTCCAGATACAGTAATGCGGAAATGGAGTGTGCTGCTAGAAGCGGGCATCAAAAAGAGCTGGAAATGATCGAACCTGAAGCGGGTGTTGTCGCTGCACGCGTTCTGATCAGCTGTGTTGTCGCGCGCGCGTTCTGAATAGCGGTGTTGTTGCGCGCGTTCTGATCAGCTGTGTTGTCGCGCGCACACTGTAAAGCGGGGAGGGGGGGGTTGAGCGCACATACTCAAGAGCGGTGTTGTCGCGCGCCTACTGAAGGGCAGGACGGAGGGTGTGACACAGCACACTGTTCAGATTGATGCAGACATGAGACCTCTATCTCACTCTTGGTTTGTCCTCTCAAGTGGGGGAAAGACAATGCACAACGTTACCCACTGCTGTCAACCTGGGCCAAGTCATATATCTCTTGTCCCAGAAACCTCAGTCCCAAATGAGAGGGTTTTTTTCTGTTGCAGGGGACATTGTAAATGCCCAGAGATACCAGCTTTGACCAGATTATATTTATATGATAATTTTCCTTTAAACCCATCTCTATCTAAGTGAGTGAGTGATTAAATGTTGAATGTGATGAGTTTTCAACAATACTAAATTGAAACTTTATTTTTTTTACAAGGTTTAATATTTTTTTGTTATAAAAATTGAAGTTCCTGTTTCAAAGCTTACAGATAGATGACTAATTTGTATGTCATTGGCACTTTTGGCACTTTTTTGGAGAATTTTCATAAGTTTTGTTTCTTCCTGTAAATGATTCAATAAATACCGTACCGTGACATTCATACAGAGGTATTACCGTACCGTGACATTCTGATACCGTTACATCCCTATTGCTGAGGCTTCTTCTACATTCAGACACATTCAGATGTTGTTTTCAACTGCATAACAGTTAGTGATGCAACATTACAGATTTTGGTAGTTTGGTTATAGTCTGAAGAATAATCATGGGTTCACAGTTTTCACGTCTAATGTAAATTCAAGCTTTATATTAGGTCAGTAGCTATTTAGATTAACTGCTGTTATCACCTGTGTTCATGCATACATAATCATTTTAATAATAACTCGTCTAACATATCTTTTGTTGACACTGAACTGAAAGGCACGCACAACTTTCACCGTGAGTTATTTTCTACTGTGTGCGCCCGGAAAGATGCAAAGATGCTCAGCTTGCATGCTCAAAAGGTCATATATATTCTTACATTAGAAATAACAAACTTGCAAGCGGAAAATACGTGATATGGGAACGGGCGCTGCTGTAGTTAATCCGGTGTGTGTGCGAATTAGCCTTGGTGTACTTACTTGGAACTTTAAATTATCGCACAGGTGGTCATAACTTTTCCGTGCAACTGAAATGCGGATTAGAGAAGCCTTTACAATTCATTAACTGTGATGATTAAAAGCGCAGTTAATAGGGAAATCGGCTAATTGTTGCATCACGATTAACGATATCAGTGCATTGTACAAAAGATCTTTTCTACAAAACATGTCCAAATGTTTTCAGCTATCCGCACCACTCGCTAATGGTGACTCGCGCTCTGTGCAGCAGCTCGCCCTGTAATGAACAGAAGCGTGTCACTTCATAACTATAGCGGCCGTTTTTCGACTGAACAAAATTTATTTTTGATGTCTTGGTCACACTATTTGGAGGACCGGAACAAACTGCCTCTGGGGCCGGGTTTGGCCCACGGGCCGCCAATTGAATAACCCTGCCATACAGTAAGGAAGTGTGTGGATCTAGACGCAGTGTTGGTGAAGTGTGTGATTCTGGATGCAGTGTTGGTGGAGTGTGTGATTCTGACGCAGTGTTGGTGAAGTGTGTGATTCTGGACGCAGTGTTGGTGGAGTGTGTGATTCTGACGCAGTGTTGGTGGAGTGTGTGATTCTGGACGCAGTGTTGGTGGAGTGTGTGATTCTGGACGCAGTGTTGGTGGAGTGTGTGATTCTGGACGCAGTGTTGGTGGAGTGTGTGGTTCTGGACGCAGTGTTGGTGAAGTGTGTGATTCTGGACGCAGTGTTGGTGGAGTGTGTGATTCTGGACGCAGTGTTGGTGAAGTGTGTGATTTGAGGGTAAAGATGTCTAAATCTCCTTCAGTCGGTGGACACTGATGAACAGACAGTGAAGGAGATCAGATCTACTCACTTCATTCTCTTCCACATGTGTTCTGCTGGAGTCTCTGAAAACACCACAGACGTCAGCAGCTAAACAGAGGAACAACACACGAGACACGATATGAGACCTGATCAACAACTGTGAACAACTTGAGAAACATAACAAAACTGCACAAACATAAACTAAAACATTCTAGCAATGGGCCAACAAATAGATGTCATGTCGACCACATGCTGAAACACTGGAAACATGTTAAATAGTGTTGACAATAAGCTAAAATATCACATAAAACACAGAAGAAACACACTACTAACATAGATCATACTAACAATATTAATCATGCTAGTAATGTGCTTAAAATATCTCTCTGTTCATCACAGAGTATTGAAGACTATTTAATAATCCTCAATCTGATATGATCATACTCACAGAAGAGTCACAGTCCTCTTCTTCATCATCTGAAAAACAGACATTGATGAGGAAACATTAATAACACACTGACATAAACACAATACACTTCACTATAACACAGTTCTAAATCATTATAACATATTAAACTCTATACAGAACACTATAGTAAACAGCACAATTACTATAATGCAGCTCTAGAAAACAGATTTTTATCTTTCAGAAATAAGTGAAGTGTCTGGAGAGCATTTCTGCTGAATATGAGGATCATCTCAAACTGTAGTCTTTAGTTTCAGGCCTTTGTTGACGTCACATTTCTCTGCTATAAGGAGAGTTTGTGTAGTTTAATATTATTAATGCTGAAACTCACCAGCTAATCTGTTGTGAATCAGCCAGACAATAAGAGCAGAAAACAGAAGAGCAAACACAGCGACGACAGCAACAATCACACTCACTGCTGAGAGAAAGAGGAGTTAAACACACACACACACACACACACACACACACACACACTTATACTGTAACTGACTATACAGCACACACACACACGTTCATATTTTGATGACAAAACAACCGACACACATGATCATGAACAACTGACACACATATGATGAGAGCTCTGAGGATTTACATTCACAAATCTTCCATATTTGTATCATCATCAGATCTGCTGTGTCATTATTAAAGAAAGCTGTATTAGAAAGACACAAAAAACACTGATGATGAACCTGCTGATGAAGATTGTGGACTGGTTGTGTTGTAAACTAGAGTCACTGCTGCTGGTATTTGAGCTCCAGCTGTAACAGATGAAGGATAGTTCAGATGAATAACACTGCAGAACATCACAGCTGAACTAGTTATGTCCAGTATTGAACACTGTAATGCAGTGAAGCGAGATGAACACTGCTCAGGGTTCAGACCTGGTGAAGCAGCTCTGGGTTTTTCTGTTTTGGGGTTTTTGTTGTGAACTGGAGTCACTGCTGCTGCTGTTGTTGTTTTAGCTTCAGCTGTGAAAGATGAAGATGAATATGAATCATACTGCAGCAGAACAGTTTAATAACTCGGTTCTGCTTTAGCTGTGAGATCTGGAGCTGTAAGAGATGATGGAGATGTTCATTCAGCTCAGTCACACTCCACTAAATCACCATCATCTTTCAACTTTTTTTAATTTTCTGACTTTAATCAGCTTTTCTTGTTTCAAATAGAACTATCGATAAATTAAATAAATAAAAAATGTACCTGGACAAATATCAGATGATGATGATGATGATGATGATGATGGAGAGACTGAAAGTGAACAGAAGACACAAATCACTAATCATGATCTGAAACACAGAATTCAGCCCTGATTAAACTGAACACATGAGAAGGAAATTACCAGCAACAACATGCAGCAACACACGTGCATAAGTTCCATACTGGTGTCCTCCTTCTCCACTCCACTGTTGACAGGTGTAATATCCAGCATCTTCTGTTGTGACTCTACTGATGTTCAGAGAGCAGTCAGAGCCCAGATTCAGTCTCTCTGAGTTTCTTTTCTTTAACCCAAAATTAATCAGCTCAACTGCCTGGTTGTCTTTGCTGTAGAGCCATGTAGTTTCTGATGGTCTGCAGTGCTGAACAGTATTAATACAGGGCAGATGAACAGTTTGTCCAGAACTGCAGGACAGGGGACGCCATTCTGCTCCAAACACACCTGAAACATTTAGTGTCATATTTTACTGCACTCTCATGTTTTCGTGCAGGCAGAATACATACAATATAAATGAATATTTTTCCTAAATTTGTTTCAAAGTATTCCAATCTTTATACAAAATATATGTTAAGTCCTTTGATCAGGTAATTCCTGATTTTATTTGAAGCAGTGGCTCAATAAGAGTACAGAAATCATTTATGTTTTGCACTTATTTCTGAGTCTACAATTGGGGGATGAACATTCCCAGTGTTTTACAGTACCGGACATCAAACTACTCTAACCCTATAATACTTAATAGTCTTAACATTTGGTTACAATTCAGAAAATATTTTGCATAACTCCAGGAGACTTGTAAAATTAACCATTTCTTGTTTAGGAGGCACATGAGGGAAGAGAAAAACATGTATTTCTTTCTAAATTCACAATTCTGTAGATGTTAAGAAAAAAGGAAAAGTTAAACTTTTCTGATAAATAAGAAAATGTAGAAAATGTCTTATCACAAGAAAACCATTAATACTTACAAAGCCCCTTCTAAATTATAATACAAGTATTGGTCTGAGGTAGAGGGCAGGAAAGACAGTTTTTTATATATAGGAGACAGGCTTGACATTGTCTGAAAACCAAAATATTTTCTGAATTGTAACCAAATGTTTATTCTCCAGTTTAGTCAAACTCTGGTCCAGAATAATGAGCTGAAGTGCTGAGTTTATAATCTTGTAGATGATGAACAGCAGTGTTTACCTGTGCTGAGTGTCCAGAAGATGAGCAGCAGAAACAGAGGACTCCTATCAGCCATTCTGTGTGTCTGACACTCGTCTTCTGCTTTATATATATATATATATATATATGTTGAGCTCTTGTTTAAACAGCAGCAGCTCTTCCTGTGCTTCTGCAGCTTCCTCTCAGTGATACGTCACTGTTTAACTCTATAATGGACACTGAACACTGTGATAGCGCTGTATTTTAATGAAGAAATGACAGAATAATTGTCAGTAATACTCGAGCTTGTTTTTCTCTAACAATATCAGGAACTACATTAGGACCAGCTGATGTGAATATTTCATCTTTATGCAGAATCGTCTTCTTTCATGTCGTCCTCATTCATAGTCTAAATTTAAATGATTTTAATGTGGTTAATTCCTGTTTAATCAAGCACACTCTTAAACTCAAGCTTTACAGTGGAGTGTAATTGCAGTTACTGCAGAATCAAGACTTTCCTGCAATACTGTGATGTCTGATATACTAAAACACACACAGATCCTACAGTGAGCTGATCCTGCATCAGTTCTGCTGTGTTCAGAGCTGTGGTCTCGCTCTTCTGGTTTGGATCTGTTGTTCTGCTGACTCTGTGGAACTCAGTTAGTTTGACCACACTGGTTTAACCCACATTCAGCAGTGTCTGGTCAACCAGTTTAGCTGATGGTGTGAATCTTTCTCTCACAGCTCCTCTGGGTTCCTCTTTCCGTGTGCTTCTACAGGCTGCCTTTGCTGTTAACCACAGCTCAACACTTGTTTAATGGATCAGTTTTTCACACAATATTATCTGAAGGCCTGATAACTCAGTGCTCACGCTATCTGACCAGTGTTAGTTCTGGAGTGTCCTGTCAACCCTGTTACTGCAGTCTAGACCAAACACTGCTTCTGAAACCTAAAATATCAACATCAACTGTAGGTGGTAGATTCCTCTCACATCTTCTAATAACTTCTGCTGGGACCAGGAATTGAAGTTCAAATGCCAAAACATTACACCACAACTGCCCCACATGTCTGCACTCATGTCAGGAGAGATGGGATGGGATCGGGAAAGGTCCATGAGCTGCGACTCAGTCTCAGGACTCAGCTGAAGTGCAGGGATGTGTTTTGTGTTCTCTGGTCATTTTGAGTTTGATTTTGGAGTTAAGAAACAGTCTGTGACAGCGGTCTCCAAAGTTTGTCATAGCATGGACTTTGTCGTAATGTTTTGATGTTGATTATATCCTTGTGAACAGAGATGTGGTCAATAGAGAACATTATTTTAGAAAATAATCAACATGCTGTATTTTCAGTTTAAGAAGACTCAGAGAGGAATACCTAATGTGGAAAAATCCCTGAGATTAGAGACTTCATTTAGAGCACTGCAACAAAATCCCCTAATTTACTGTTTTTATTATCAGACATTTTACTGTATTTTCTGGCAACACAAGGGCATGAGGCACAACTCACTTATTATAGAAGGAAAAAGGCCAACAGTGTCTCTACCACCACAGCCAACTACATTTCCCTGTCTGATATTTGGTACCAGTTTATCAAGATGTGAGGATTTTGTTCTCTTTGACTGGATGGAAACATTGCTTTTCTGTTCGTGTTTGCAAATATTTTGTGCCACATTCAGTTCTGCAAGTTCCTCAACCTTTGGTAAATCTAAAGTTTTAATGATGTATTTTACTACAAACATCACAGAAATCAAAAACACACACCAACGTGGACAGAGTCGACAGAGACGAGGCTTTCAAAGAATACAGGAACTGTTGAGTTTAGACCTGTTGTTGGCGTTATTTTGACCACACTGGTTTAACACATAGTCAGCAGTGGGCTTCAACTATAGACCAGTTTAGACTGATGGTGTGAATCTTTAGGGCTGGTTCCTTTTTCTATGAGCTGCAACACTTTGTTTGGCACGACACCTCATGTCAGAGTCACTTGAAGCACAGTCATCTGGCCATATAGAGTCATGATCCTGCACTCGACAGCTCACACACACACACACACACTGCATTTTCACCTTCTGATCACGAGGACACTTACATCATTCATCTCTATATGTACAGCACTTTTATAATGTAGACTGTGTCAAAGCAGCTCAACACAGATGAAGATCCAGTAAACTGAAGGCTTCAGTCATCAATGATGTTCAGTTTAGAGGAAGAGAAGAGCTCTCACTCTGTACAATACAGATCACTTTATTATAATGTTGTGTTTTATTCTGAGTTGTTTGAGACACAGTAACACACGGCCGGATATTTTCCTGAACAGATTCACCACTATTGATGCTCATATTCTTCATCAAGCTGAAGCTGTAGTGAGGGGTTTGTGTCTTTGCTAAACTATGACAGGTCACGTTCATTAACAAGTAAGAATGGGATTTTGTGTCTTCAGTTTCATGCTGGTTCAATCAAAACACACCCAGACACAGACAGCCCAGTGAGGACACACTAAACGTCAGACATGATCATATGGTCAGGGGTTTGGATAGGGAAAAAGAGCAAGGACTGAAGTGCATGACAAAATCATGTGTTTATTAATAATGAACAAAACAAAAATCACCCAGAGGAGAAAACATGATTACAAGACAAACTAGACTAAGCTGGGCTGGCAAGACTAGACAGGATCAGGACATGACTCTCAGGAATAATGATGACAAACTGGCTCAGGGCAGCAGACAAGAGGAAGCGATAAGGAGAACAAATGAACAAACAAACAGGTGAACAGAAAAGACTAATAATGGGATAACAAGATATGCAGGACTAGACAATAGACAGAAGAGCACATGACAACACAAGCCATGTGATCATGTCAAACAGGATTGAACACGCAGCCAATGAGAACAGTCATTAACCACGTCTTCACATGAAACAACTAAAGCATGTGGGCCAGATGACATCCTGAAGCCATGAGCTTCACACAACACCAACACAAAACCAAATGCAGGACACAAGTACACAAGTATCCCAGTGCCAACCGAAACAGAAACCAACTTAACTGAGCCCGTCTGGACCATAAGCGCAGCCAAGACTGGCTTACACAAAGAGGAAGACACAGACAAAGACAGGAGATACGAGCGCATGACCTGAGAAAACTCAGAGCACAACATACAAAAAAGAATAGGACTAGCGTCCAGACTGTTATTAGCGGTGCAGCTTCTCATATACAGATGCAGGTGCCAGATCTCAATGCGCTTTCTTTCTTGCTATATGTTGTGTGTTCATGCACCAAATGTGAGTAATAATGTGACAATCACTGAGTGAACATTTACACCGTCATTATATAAAACAGACAGTCTCTTATATGAAAGATCGAGGAAGAATATTCATTGTGCTAGCCATGAGAGAATACAGTGTGCAATATATGCTGCGTCATTCTGCCTATTGCTCTTTACTGCTAGTTTAACTCATTAGTTTGTTTATTATAACATTTATATTTGTTTGTTTTTTGTAATCACTGTTCAATCATTGTTTATATGGTGTGATTCTCATTGATGTGAATGTGCAAATACATCTTATATTTATACTGTATTCCTGATCTGGCGTGTTTTTCCCAAACAACAACGTTACTCGTGGCTGAACTATCATAGTGTGATGCATCATTTAGGAAAAGAACAATGGAGTGACGATGTAGTTGACAGAGGGTCAGTTTATCCTTATACGATGATGGTACAAGTCA